>NW_027597558.1:0-75165 GCF_964194155.1 Cetorhinus maximus
CGTGATCTCACTCTCTATCCCATTAACATCCCCGTGATCTCACTCTCTGTCCGTTTAACCTCCCCGTGATCTCACTCTATGTCCATTTAACTTCCCCGTGATCTCACACTCTGTCCATTTAATCTCCCTGATTTAGCACTCTGTCCCTTTAACCTCCCCGTGATCTCAGTCTGTGTCCCTTTAACCTCCCCCTGATCTCATTCTCTGTCCCTTTAACCTCCCTGATCTAGCTCTCTGTCCCATTAACCTTCCCGTGATCTCACTCTCTGTCCCTTTAAAATCCCCGTGATCTCACTCTCTGTGCCATTAACTTCCCCGTGATCTCATTCTCTGTCCCTTTAACCTCCCCGTGATCTCACTCTCTTTCCATTTAACTTCCTCGTGATCTCACTCTCTTTCCCTTTAATCCCCCTGATTTAGCACTCTGTCCCTTTAACATCCCCGTGATCTCACTCTTTTTCCCTTAAAGCTCACCGTGATATCAATCTCTGTCCCTTTAACTTGCCCGTGATCTCATTCTCTGTCCCTTTAACCTCATCGTGATCTCACTCTCTGTCCCTGTAACCTCCTCGTGATCTCACTATCTGTCCCTTTAACCTCCCCATGATCTCACTCTGTCGCTTTAACCTCCCCGTTAACTCTCTCTGTCCCTTTAACCTCCGCGTGATCTCACTCTCTTTCCTTTAACCTCCCCGTGATCTCACTCTCTGTCCCTTTAACCTTCCCGTGATCTCACTCTCGGTCCCTTTAACCTCCCCGTGATCTCACTCTCTGTCCATTTAACCTCCCCGTCTTCCTACTCTCTGTCCCTTTAATCTCCCCGTGATCTCACTCTCTGTACCTTTCCATTCCCGTGAACTCACTCTCTGTCCCTTTAACTGCCCCGTGAACTCACACTCTGTCCCTTTAACCTCTCCGTGATCTCACTCTCTGTCCCATTAACCTCTCCGTGATCTCACTCTCTGTCCCTTTTACTTCCCCGTGAACTCATTCTCTGTCCATTTTACCTCCCCGTGATCTCACTCTCTGTCCCTTTAAACTCCCCGTGATCTCACTCTCTGTCCGTTTAACCTCCCCGTGATCTCACTCTATGTCCGTTTAACTTCCCCGTGATCTCACACTCTGTCCATTTAATCTCCCTGATTTAGCACTCTGTCCCTTTAACCTCCCCGTGATCTCAGTCTGTGTCCATTTAACCTCCCCGTGATCTCATTCTCTGTCCCTTTAACCTCCCTGATCTAGCTCTCTGTCCCATTAACCTTCCCGTGATCTCACTCTCTGTCCCTTTAATCTCCCGGTGATCTCACTCTCTGTACCTTTCCTTTCCCGTGAACTCACTCTCTGTCCCTTTAACTGCCCCGTGAACTCACACTCTGTCCCTTTAACCTCACCGTGATCTCACTCTCTGTCCCATTAACCTCTCCGTGATCTCACTCTCTGTCCCTTTTACTTCCCCGTGAACTCATTCTCTGTCCATTTTACCTCCCCGTGATCTCACTCTCTGTCCCTTTA
This sequence comes from Cetorhinus maximus, assembly GCF_964194155.1. Taxonomy (NCBI): domain Eukaryota; kingdom Metazoa; phylum Chordata; class Chondrichthyes; order Lamniformes; family Cetorhinidae; genus Cetorhinus; species Cetorhinus maximus. The sequence continues at coordinate 1,513 of NW_027597558.1, forward strand.
AACTCCCCGTGATCTCACTCTCCGTCCATTTAAGCTCCCCGTGATCTCACTCTCTGTCCCTTTAACCGCCCCGTGATCTCAATCTCTGTACCTTAAACCTCCTCGTGATCTCACTCTCTGTCCATTTAACCTCCCCGTGATTTCTATCTGTCGCTTTAACCTCCCCGTAATCTCTCTCTGTCCCTTTAACCTCCCCGTGATCTAACTCTATCTCCCTTTAACGTCCCCGTGATCTCACTCTTTGTCCCGTTAAACTACCCGTGATCTAACTCTCTGTCCCTTATAACTCCCCGTGATCTCACTCTCTTTCCCTTTAACACTCCCCATGATCTCACAGTCTGTCCCTTTAACATTCCCGTGATCTCACCCTCTGTCCATTTAACCTCCCCGTGATCACACCCTCTGTCCCTTTAACGTCCCCGTGATCTCACTCTCCGTCCCTTTAACCTCCCCGTGATCTCACTCTCTGTCACTTTAACCTCCCCGTAATCTCACTCTCTTTCCCTTTTACCTCCCCGTGATCTCACTCTCTGTCCCTTTAACCTCCCCGTGATCTCACTCTCTGTCCCTTTAACCTCCCCGTATTCTCACTATCAGTCCCTTTAAACTCCCCATGATCTCAATCTCTGTCCCATTAATCTGCCCGTGCTCTCATTCTCTATCCCTTTAACCTCCCCGTGATCTCATTCTCTGTCCCTTTAACCTCCCTGTGTTCTCATTCTCTGTCTCTTTAACCTCCTCATGATCTCACTATCTGTCCCTTTCACCTCCCGGTGATCTCACTCTGTCGCTTTAACCTCCCCGTTAACTCAATCCCTGTCCCTTTAACCTCCCCGTGATCTCAGTCTCTGTGCCTTTAACCAACCCTTGATCTCACTCTCTGTCCCATTAACCTCCCCCTGTTTTCACTCTCTGTCCCCTTAGCTTTCCCGTGATCTCACTCTCTATCCCTTAAAGTTCCCCGTGATATCACTCTCTGTCCCATAAACCTCCCTGTGATCTCACTCTCTGTCCCTTTAACCTCCCCGTGATCTCACTCTCTGTCCCTTTACCCTCCCCGTGATCTCAATCTCAGTCCCTTTAATTCCCCGTGATCTTACTCTATGTCCATTTAACCTCACCGTCATCTAACTCTCTGTCCCTTACACCTCACCGTGATCTCACTCTCTGACCCTTTAACCTCCCCGTGATCTCAATCTCTGTCCCTTTAACGTACCAGTGATCTCACTCTGTCCCTTTTACCTCCCCGTGATCTCAATCACTGTCCCTTTAACGTCCCATTGATCTCACTCTGTCCATTTAATCTTCCCGTGATCTCAATCTCTGTCCATTTAACTTGCCCGTGATCTCACTCTCTGTCCATTTAACCTCCCCGTGATCTCACTCTCTATCCCATTAACATCCCCGTGATCTCACTCATTGTCCGTTTAACCTCCCCGTGATCTCACTCTATGTCCATTTAACTTCCCCGTGATCTCACACTCTGTCCATTTAATCTCCCTGATTTAGCACTCTGTCCCTTTAACCTCCCCGTGATCTCAGTCTGTGTCCCTTTAACCTCCCCCTGATCTCATTCTCTGTCCCTTTAACCTCCCTGATCTAGCTCTCTGTCCCATTAACCTTCCCGTGATCTCACTCTCTGTCCCTTTAAAATCCCCGTGATCTCACTCTCTGTGCCATTAACTTCCCCGTGATCTCATTCTCTGTCCCTTTAACCTCCCCGTGATCTCACTCTCTTTCCATTTAACTTCCTCGTGATCTCACTCTCTTTCCCTTTAATCCCCCTGATTTAGCAATCTGTCCCTTTAACATCCCCGTGATCTCACTCTTTTTCCCTTAAAGCTCACCGTGATATCAATCTCTGTCCCTTTAACTTGCCCGTGATCTCATTCTCTGTCCCTTTAACCTCATCGTGATCTCACTCTCTGTCCCTGTAACCTCCTCGTGATCTCACTATCTGTCCCTTTAACCTCCCCATGATCTCACTCTGTCGCTTTAACCTCCCCGTTAACTCTCTCTGTCCCTTTAACCTCCGCGTGATCTCACTCTCTTTCCTTTAACCTCCCCGTGATCTCACTCTCTGTCCCTTTAACCTTCCCGTGATCTCACTCTCGGTCCCTTTAACCTCCCCGTGATCTCACTCTCTTCCATTTAACCTCCCCGTCTTCCTACTCTCTGTCCCTTTAATCTCCCCGTGATCTCACTCTCTGTACCTTTCCATTCCCGTGAACTCACTCTCTGTCCCTTTAACTGCCCCGTGAACTCACACTCTGTCCCTTTAACCTCTCCGTGATCTCACTCTCTGTCCCATTAACCTCTCCGTGATCTCACTCTCTGTCCCTTTTACTTCCCCGTGAACTCATTCTCTGTCCATTTTACCTCCCCGTGATCTCACTCTCTGTCCCTTTAAACTCCCCGTGATCTCACTCTCTGTCCGTTTAACCTCCCCGTGATCTCACTCTATGTCCGTTTAACTTCCCCGTGATCTCACACTCTGTCCATTTAATCTCCCTGATTTAGCACTCTGTCCCTTTAACCTCCCCGTGATCTCAGTCTGTGTCCATTTAACCTCCCCGTGATCTCATTCTCTGTCCCTTTAACCTCCCTGATCTAGCTCTCTGTCCCATTAACCTTCCCGTGATCTCACTCTCTGTCCCTTTAATCTCCCGGTGATCTCACTCTCTGTACCTTTCCTTTCCCGTGAACTCACTCTCTGTCCCTTTAACTGCCCCGTGAACTCACACTCTGTCCCTTTAACCTCACCGTGATCTCACTCTCTGTCCCATTAACCTCTCCGTGATCTCACTCTCTGTCCCTTTTACTTCCCCGTGAACTCATTCTCTGTCCATTTTACCTCCCCGTGATCTCACTCTCTGTCCCTTTAAACTCCCCGTGATCTCACTCTCCGTCCATTTAAGCTCCCCGTGATCTCACTCTCTGTCCCTTTAACCGCCCCGTGATCTCAATCTCTGTACCTTAAACCTCCTCGTGATCTCACTCTCTGTCCATTTAACCTCCCCGTGATTTCTATCTGTCGCTTTAACCTCCCCGTAATCTCTCTCTGTCCCTTTAACCTCCCCGTGATCTAACTCTATCTCCCTTTAACGTCCCCGTGATCTCACTCTTTGTCCCGTTAAACTACCCGTGATCTAACTCTCTGTCCCTTATAACTCCCCGTGATCTCACTCTCTTTCCCTTTAACACTCCCCATGATCTCAGTCTGTCCCTTTAACATTCCCGTGATCTCACCCTCTGTCCATTTAACCTCCCCGTGATCACACCCTCTGTCCCTTTAACGTCCCCGTGATCTCACTCTCCGTCCCTTTAACCTCCCCGTGATCTCACTCTCTGTCACTTTAACCTCCCCGTAATCTCACTCTCTTTCCCTTTTACCTCCCCGTGATCTCACTCTCTGTCCCTTTAACCTCCCCGTGATCTCACTCTCTGTCCCTTTAACCTCCCCGTATTCTCACTATCAGTCCCTTTAAACTCCCCATGATCTCAATCTCTGTCCCATTAATCTGCCCGTGCTCTCATTCTCTATCCCTTTAACCTCCCCGTGATCTCATTCTCTGTCCCTTTAACCTCCCTGTGTTCTCATTCTCTGTCTCTTTAACCTCCTCATGATCTCACTATCTGTCCCTTTCACCTCCCGGTGATCTCACTCTGTCGCTTTAACCTCCCCGTTAACTCAATCCCTGTCCCTTTAACCTCCCCGTGATCTCAGTCTCTGTGCCTTTAACCAACCCTTGATCTCACTCTCTGTCCCATTAACCTCCCCCTGTTTTCACTCTCTGTCCCCTTAGCTTTCCCGTGATCTCACTCTCTATCCCTTAAAGTTCCCCGTGATATCACTCTCTGTCCCATAAACCTCCCTGTGATCTCACTCTCTGTCCCTTTAACCTCCCCGTGATCTCACTCTCTGTCCCTTTACCCTCCCCGTGATCTCAATCTCAGTCCCTTTAATTCCCCGTGATCTTACTCTATGTCCATTTAACCTCACCGTCATCTAACTCTCTGTCCCTTACACCTCACCGTGATCTCACTCTCTGACCCTTTAACCTCCCCGTGATCTCAATCTCTGTCCCTTTAACGTACCAGTGATCTCACTCTGTCCCTTTTACCTCCCTGTGATCTCAATCACTGTCCCTTTAACGTCCCATTGATCTCACTCTGTCCATTTAATCTTCCCGTGATCTCAATCTCTGTCCATTTAACTTGCCCGTGATCTCACTCTCTGTCCATTTAACCTCACTGTGATCTCATTCTCTGTCCCTTTCACCTCCCCGTGATCTCACTCTCTATCCCATTAACATCCCCGTGATCTCACTCTCTGTCCGTTTAACCTCCCCGTGATCTCACTCTCTTTCCATTTAACTTCCTCGTGATCTCACTCTCTTTCCCTTTAACTTGCCCGTGATCTCATTCTCTGTCCCTTTAACCTCCCCGTTATCTCACTCTCTGTCCCATTAACCTCCCGGTGATCTCACTCTCTGTCCCTTTAACCTCCCCGTGATCTCACTCTCTGTCCTTTTAACCTCCTCGTGATCGCACTCTCTGTCCCTTAAACCTCCCAGTCATCTCACTCACTGTCCCTTTAACCTCCCCGTGATCTCACTCTCTGTCCCGTTAACCTTCCCGTGATCTCAGTCTTTGTCCCTTTAAACTTACCTTGATCTCACTCTCTCTACCTTTGACCTCCCCGTGATCTCACTCTCTGTCCCTATAACCTCCCGGTGATCTCACTCTCTGTCCCTTTGACCTCCCCGTGATCTCAATCTCTGTCCCATAAACCTCCCAGGGATATCACTCGCTGTCCCTTTAACCTCCCCGTGATCTCGCTCACTATCCCTTTCACCTCCCCTTGATCTCATTCTCTATTCCATTAACTTTCCCGTGAACGCATTCACTATCCCTTAAACCTCCCAGTGATCTCACTCTCTGTCCCTTTATCCTCCCCGTGATCTCACTCTCTGTCCCTTTAATCTCCCCATGAACTCATTCTCTGTTCATTTAACCTCCCCCTGATCTCACTCTCTGTCCCTTTAACTTACCCTTGATCTCACGCTCTGTCCTTTTAAACTCCCCGTGATCTCACTCTCTCTCCCTTTAACCTTCCCGTGATCTCATTCTGTCCCTTTAACCTTCCCTGATTACATTCTCTGTTCCTTTAACTGTTCCCCTGATCTCCATCTCTGTCCCTTTAATAGTCCCTGCTCTCTCTCTGTCCCTTTAGCTGTCCCTGATATCACTCTTTGTCCCTTTAACTGTTCCCCTGATCTCACTCTCTGTCCCTTTAACTGTCCCCCGATCCCACTCTCTGTCACTTTAATAGTCCCTGAACTCTCTCTGTCCCTTTAGCTGTCCCTGATCTCACTCTCTGTCCCTTTAACCTCCCCATGATCTCACAGTCTGTCCCTTTAACATTCCTGTGATCTCACCCTCTGTCCATTTAACCTCCCCGTGATCACATTCTCTGTACCTTTATCCTCCCCGTGATCTCACTCTCTGTCCCTTTAATCTCCCTGATTTAGCACTCTGTCCAGTTAACATCCCCGTGATCTCACTCTCTGTCCCTTAAAGCTCACCGTGATATCAATCTCTGTCCCTTTAACCTGCCTATGATCTCATTCTCTGTCCCTTTAACCTCCCCGTGATCTCACTCTCTGTCCCATTAACCTCCCGGTGATCTCACTCTCTGTCCCTTTAACCTCCCCGTGATCTCACTCTCCGACCCTTTAACCTCCCCGTGATCTCACTCTCTATCCCTTAAGCCTCCCAGCCATCTCACTCTCTGTCCCTTTAACCTCCCCGTGATCTCACTCTCTGTCCCATTGACCTCCCCATGATCTCAATCTCTGTCCCATTAACCTCCCCGTGATCTCACTCACTATCCCTTTCACCTCCCCTTGATCTCATTCTTTATCCCATTAACTTTCCCGTGATCGCATTCACTATCCCTTAAACCTCACAGTGATCTCACTCTCTGTCCCTTTATCCTCCCCGTGATCTCACTCTCTGTCCCTTTAATCTCCCCGTGATCTCACTTTCTGTTCATTTAACCTCCCCGTGATCTCACTCTCTGTCCCTTTAACTTCCCCTTGATCTCACTCTCTGTCCCTTTAAACTCCCCGTGATCTCACTCTCTCTCCCTTTAAACTTCCCGTGATCTCACTCTGTGACTGTTACTGTTAACTGTTCCCCTGATCTCCATCTCTGTCCCTTTAATAGTCCCTGCTCTCTCTCTGTCCCTTTAGCTGTCCCTGATATCACTCTTTGTCCCTTTACCTGTCCCACTGATCTCACTCTCTGTCCCTTTAAATGTCCGCCGATCCCACTCTCTGTCCCTTTAATAGTCCCTGATCTCTCTCTGTCCATTTAGCTGTCCCTGATCTCACTCCCTGTCCCCTTAAACTCCCCATGATCTCACAGTCTGTCCCTTTAACATTTCCGTGATCTCACCCTCTGTCCATTTAACCTCCCCATGATCTCACTCTCTGTCCATTTAACCTCCCCGTCTTCCTACTCTCTGTCCCTTTAATCTCCCCGTGATCCCACTCTCTGTACCTTTCAATTCCCGTGAACTCACTCTCTGTCCCATTAACTGCCCCGTGATCTCACTCTCTGTCCCTTTAACCTCCCCGTGATCTCACTCTCTTTCCCTTTAACCTTCCCGTGATCTCACTCTGTCCCTTTAACCTTCCCTGATCTCATTCTCTTTTCCTTTAACTGTTCCCCTGATCTCAATCTCTGTCCCATTAATTGTCCCCTTGATATCACTCTCAGTCCCTTTAACTGGCCCCCGATCTCACTCTCTGTCCCCTTAATAGTCCCTGCTCTCTCTCTGTCCCTTTAGATGTCCCTGATATCTCACTTTGTCCCTTTAACTGTCACCTTGATCTCACCCTCTGTCCCATTAATAGTCCCTGATCTCTCTCTTTCCCTTTAGCTGTCCCTGATCTCACTCTCTGTCCCTTTAACCTCCTCGTGATCTCACTCTCTGTCCATTTAACCTCCCCGTGATTTCTCTCTGTCGCTTTAACCTCCCCGTAATCTCTCTCTGTCCTTTTAACCAACCCGTGATATCACTCTATCTCCCTTTAACGTCCCCCTGATCTCACTCTTTGTCCCGTTAAACTCCCCGTGATCTCACTCTCTTTCCCTTTAAAACTCCCCATGATCTCACAATCTGTCCCTTTAACATTCCCGTGATCTCACCCTCTTTCCATTTAACTTCTCCGTCATCTCACTCTCTGACCCTTTAACCTATCCGTGATCTCTCTCTCTGTCCCTTTAAACTCCCCGTCATCTCACTCTCTGCCCTTTTAAACTCCTCGTGATCTCACTCACTGTCCCTTTAACCTACCGTGAGCACACTCTCTGTCCCTTTAACCTCCCCGTCATCTCACTCTCTGCACTTTAACCTCCCCGAGATCTCACTCACTGTCCCTTTAAAGCCCCAGTGATCTCACTCTCTGTCCCTTTAACCACCCCGTGATCTCACTCTATGACCCCTAATAGTCCCCGTGATCTCACTCTCTGTCCCTTTAACCTCCCTGTGATCCAACTCTCTGTCCCTTAAACCTCCCTGTGATCTCACTCTCTGTCCCTTTAACCTTCCCGTCATCTCACGTTCTGCCCCTTTAAACTCCTCGTGAGCTCACTCACTGTCCCTTTAACCTGCCCGTGATCTCATTCTCTGTCGCCTAATCCTCCCCGTGATGTCACTCACTGTCCCTTTAGCCTCCCCGTGATCTCACTCTCATTCCCTTAAACCTCCCCGTGATCTCTCTCTCTGTCACTTTAACCACCCCGTGATCTCACTCTCTGTCCCTTTAACCTACCCGTGGTCTCTCTCTCTGTCACTTTAAACACACCGTGATCTCACTCTCTGTCCCTTTAACCTCCCCGTTATCACACACTCTGTCCCTTTAACCTCTCCGTGATCTCACTCTCAGTCCATTTAATGTCGGCGCGATCCCACCCTCTGTCCATTTAACGTCCCCTTGATCTCACTCTCTGTCCCTTTAACCTCCCCCTGATCTCACTCTCTCTCCCTTTAACCTCCCCGTGATCTCACCGACTGTCCCTTTAACCTCCCCGTGATCTCACCCTCTGTCCCTTTAACCTCCCCGTGATCTCAAACTCTGTCCCTTTAACGTCCCCGTCATCACTCTCTGTCCCTTTAACCTTCTAGTGATCTCACCCTCTGTCCTTTTAACCTCCCCGTGATCTCACTCTCTGTCCCTTAAACCTCCCCGTCATCTCATTCTCCTTCCCATTAAGCTCCCCGTGATCTCACTCTCAGGCCCATTAACCTCCCCATGCTCTCACTCTCTGTCCCTTTAACCTCCCGTGATCTCACTCTCTGTCCCTTTAACCTCCCCGTGATCTCAGTCTCTTTCCCTTCAACCTCCCTGTGATCTCACTCTCTGTCCCTTTAACCTCCCCGTGATCCCACTCTTTGACCCTTTAACATCCCTCTGATCTCAATCCCTGTCCATTTAACCTCCCAATGATCTCCATCACTGTCCCTTTAACCTCCGCGAGTTCTCACTCTCTGTCCCATTGAACTCCCCGTGAAATCATTCTCTGTACCTTTAAACTCCCCATGATCTCACTCTCTGCCCCTTAAACCTCACCTGATCTCACTCTCAGTCCCTTTAACCTCCCCATGATCTCATTCTCTGTCCCTTTAATCCTCCCGTGATCTCATTCTCTGTCGTCTAATCCTCCCCGTGATCTCACCCACTGTCCTTTTAAATTCCCCGAGAACTTACTCTCTGTCCCATTAACCTCCCAGTGATCTCACTCTCATTCCCTTAAACCTCCCCGTGATCTCACACTCTGTCCCTTTAACCTACCCGTGATCTCAATCTCTGTCCCTTTAAACTCCCCTTATACACTCTCTGCCCCTTAAAACTCCTCGTGAACTCACTCACTGTCCCTTTTACCTTCCCGTGATCTCACTCTCTGTCCCTTTAAACTCCCCGTGATCTCACTCTCTGTCCCTTAAACCTCACGTGATCTCACTCTCAGTCCCGTTAACCTCCCCGTGATCTCATTCTCTGTCCCTTTAAACTCCCCGTGATCTCACTCTCTGTCCCTTTAACCTCCCCGTGATCTCACTCTGTAGTTGAACCTCCCCGTGATCTCACTCTCTGTCCCGTTAACCTCCCCGTGATATCAAACTCTGTCCCTTTAACCTCCCCGTGATCTCACTCTCTGTCCCTTTAACCTCCCCGTGATCTCACTCTCTGTCCATTTAACGTCCCCGTGATCTCACTCTCTGTCCCTTTATACTCCCCGTCATCTCACTCTCTGTCCCTTTAACCTCCGCCTGATCTCACTCTCTCTCCCTTTAACCTCCCCGTGATCTCACCCTCTGGCCCATTAACCTACCCGTGATCTCACCCTCTGTCCCTTTAACCTCCCCGTGATCTCAAACGCAGTCCCTTTAACATCCCCGTCATCACTCTCTGTCCCTTTAACCTTCTCGTGATCTCACCTTCTGTCCTTTTAACCTCCCCGTGATCTCATTCTCTGTGCCTTTAACTTCCCTGTGATCTCACTCTCTGTACCTTTAACCTCCCCGTTATTTCAATCTCTGTCCCTTTAACCTCCCCGTGATCTCACTCTCTTTCCCATTATGCTCCCCGTGATCTCACTCTCTGTCCCATTAACCTCCCCATGATCTCACTCACTGTGCCTTTTACCTCCCCGTGATCTCACTCTCTGTGCCTTTTAGCTCCCCGTGATCTCACTCTCTGTCCCTTTAACCTCCCCGTGATCTCACTCTCTGTCCCTTTAACCTCCCCGTGATCTCACTCTCTGTCCCTTTAACCTCCCTGTGATCTCACTCTCTGTCCCTTTACCCTCCCCGTGATCTCACTCTCTGTCCCTTTAACATCCCTCTGATCTCACTCCCTTTCCTTTAACCTCCCAATGATTTCACTCACTGTCCCTTTAACGTCCGCGAGTTCTCACTCTCTGTACCTTTGAACTCCCCGTGAACTCATTCTCTGTCCCATTAACCACTCCGTGATCTCACTCTCTGTCCCTTTAACCTCCCTGAGATCTCAATCTCTGTCCCTTTAAACTCCCCATGATCTCACTCTCTGTCCCTTTAACCTCCCGTGATCTCACTCTCAGTCCCTTTAACCTCCCCATGATCTCACTCTCTGTCCCTTTAACCTACCCATGATCTCACTCTCTGTCCCTTTAACCTCCCCGAGATCTCACTCTCTGTCCCTTTAAACTCCCCATGACATCACTCTCACTCTCTGTCCCTTTAACCTCCCTGTGTTCTCACTCTCAGTCCTTTTAACCACCCCGTGATCTCACTCTCTGTCTCTTTAACCTCCCGTGAACTCACTCTTTGTCCCTTTAACCTGCCCGTGATCTCACTCTCTGTCCCTTTAAACTCCCCATGATCTCACTCTCTGTCCCTTTAACCTCCAGTGATCTCACTCTCTGTCTCTTTAACCTTCCCGTGATCTCACTCTCTGTCTCTTTAACCTCCCGTGATCTCACTCTCTGTCCTTTTAAACTCCCCGTGATCTCACTCTCTGTCCCTTTAATCTCCCCGTGATCTCACTCTCTGTCTCTTTAACCGCCCCATGATCTGACTCACTGTCCCATTAACCTCCGCGTGTTCTCACTCTCTGTCCCATTGAACTCCCCGTGAACTCATTCTCTGTCCCTTTAACCACCCCATGGTCTCACTCTCTTTCCCTTTAACCTCCCCGTGATCTCACTCTCCGTCCCTTTAAGCTTCCCGTGGTCTCACTCTCTGTCCCTTTAACCTCCCCGTCATATCACTCTCTGTCCCTTTAATATCCCCGTATTCTCACTCTGTCCCTTTAACCTCCCCGTTTTCTCACTCTCTGTCCCTTTAACCTCCCCGTTTTCTCACTCTCTGTCCCTGTAACCTCCCCGTTTTCTCACTCTCTGTCCCTTTAACCTCCCTGTGATCTCAATCTCTGTCCCTTTAACCTCCCCATGATCTCACTCTCTCTCTATATAACCTCCCAGTGATCTCACTCTCTGTCCATTTAACCGTCCCGTGATCTCACTATCGGTCCCTTTCACCTCCCCGTAATCTCACACTCTGTCACTTTAATATCCCTGTGATCTCACTCTCTCTCCCTTTAAACTCCGCCTGATCTCACTCGCTGTCCCTTTTACTGTCCCCCTGATCTCACTCTCTGTCCCTTTAAATGACCCCCTGATCACACTTTCTGTCCCTTTAGCTCACCCTGATTTCACTCTTTGTCACTGTAACTCTCCCCCTGATATCAATGTCTGTCCCTTTTTCTGTCCCTGATCTCACATTATTCCCTTTAACTCTCCCTAATCTCAATCTCTGTCCCTTTAACAGTCCATTATCTCAATCTCTATCCCTTTAACAGTCCATGATCTCAGTCTCTGTCCCTTCAACTGTCCCTAATCTCAATCTCTGTCCCTTTAGCAGTCCATGATCTCAATCTCTGTCCCTATAACTGTCCCTGATCTCAATCTCTGTCCCTTTAACAGTCCATGATCTCAATCTCTGTCCCTTTAACAGTCCATGATCTCACTCTCCGTCAATATTGCAGTCCCTGATCTCAATCTCTGTCCCTTTAACTGTGCCTGATCTCATTCCCTGTCCCTTTAACCTCCCCGTGATCTCAATCTCTGTCCCTTTAACCTCCCCGTGATCTCAATCTCTGTTGCTTTAAACTCCCCGTGATATCAGTCTCTGTACCTTTAACGTCCCCGTGATTTTACTCTCTGTCCATTTAACATCCCCGTGATTTTACTCTCTGTCCCTTTAACCTAACCGTGATCTCACCCTCTGTCCCTTTAACTTACCCGTGATCTCACGCTCTGTCCCTTTAACCTCCCAGTCATCTCACACTCTGTCCCTTTAACCTCCCCGTGATCTCAGACTCTGTCCCTTTAACCTCCGCGTGATCTCGGACTCTGTCCCTTTAACCTCCCATGATCTCACTCTCTGTCCATTTAATGACGCGGCGATCTCACTCTCTGTCCATTTAACCTCCCCGTGATCTCTCTCTCTGTCCCTTTATCATCCCCGTGATATCACTCCCTGTCCCTTTAACCACCCTGTGATCTCACTCGCTGCCCCTTCAACCTCCCCGTAATCTCACTCTCATTTACGTTAACATCCCCGTGATCTCACTCTCTATCCCTTTAACCTCCCCATGATCTCAATCTCTGTCCCTTTAACCTCCCCGTCATCACTCTCTGTACCATTAACTTCCCCTTGAACTCACTCTCCTTCCCTTAAACCTCCCCGTGATCTCACTCTCTCTCCATTTAAACTCCGCGTGATCTCACTCGCTGTAACTTTATACTCCCCGTGAGCTCACTCTCTGTCCCTTTAACCTCCCCATGATCTCACTCTCTGTCCCTTTATCATCCCCGTGATCTCACTCCCTGTCCCTTTAACCACCCTGTGATCTCACTCTCATTTACGTTAACATCCCCGTGATCTCACTCTCTATCCCTTTAACCTCCCCATGATCTCAATCTCTGTCCCTTTAACCTCCCCGTCATCACTCTCTGTACCATTAACTTCCCCTTGAACTCACTCTCTGTCCCTTTAACCTCCCTGTGATCTCACTCTCTGTCCCTTTAACCTCCCCGTGATCTCACTGTCTGCCCCTTTAACCTCCCAATGATCTTACTCTCTGTCCCTTTAACCTCTCCGTGATCTCACTCTCTGTCCCCTTAACCTCCTCGTGGTCAATCTCTGCCCCTTTAACCTCCCTGTGATCTCACTCTGTGTCCCCTTAACCTCCTCGTGATCACTCTCTATCCCTTTAACCTCCCCGTGATCTCAATCTCTGTCCCTTTAACCTCCCCGTGATCTCACTCTCTGCCCCTTTAACCTCCCCGTGATCTCATTCTCTGTACCTTTAACATTCCCGTGATCTCACTCTCTGTCCCTTTAGCCTCCCCATGATCTCACTCTATCTCCATTTTACCTCACCGTGATCTCACTCCCTGTCCCTTTAACGTCTCCAAGATCTCTCTCTGTCCCTTTATCCTCCCCGTGATCTCACTCACTGTCCCGTTAACCTCCCCGTGATTTCACTCTCTGTCCCTTTAACCTCCCCGTGATCTCACTCCCTATCCCTTTTACCTCACCGTGATCTCTCTCTCTTTCCCCTTAACTTCCCCGTGTTCTCAGTCTCTGTCCATTTAAACTCCCCGTGATCTCTCTCTGTGTCCCTTTAAACTCCCCGTGATCTCAGTTTCTGTCTTCTAACTCTCTGTCCCTTTAACCTTCCCGTGAATTCACTCACTGTCCCTTTAACCTCACCGTGATCTCACTCTCTGACCCTTTAACCTCCCCGTGATCTCACTCTCTGTTCCTTTAACCTCCCCGTGATCTCAATCTCTGGCCCTTTAACCTCTCCGTGATCTCAATCTCCGTCCCTTTAACCTTCCCGTGATTTCACTCACTGTCCCTTTCACCTCACCATGATCTCACTCTCCGTCCCTTTAACCTCCCCGTGATCTCAATCTCTGGCCCTTTCACCTCTCCGTGATCTCAATCTCTGTCCCTTTAACCTTCCCGTGATTTCACTCACTGTCCCTTTAACCTCACCGTGATCTCACTCTCTGTCCCTTTAACCTCACCGTGATCTCACTCACTGTCCCCTTAACCTCCCCGTGATCTCACTGTCTGTCGCTTTCTCTGTACCTGATCTCACTCTCTGTCCCTTTAACTGTGCCCGATCTCAATCTCTGTCCCTTTAATTGTGGCGATCTCAATCTCTGTCCCTTTAAACTCCCCGTGATGTCACCCTCTGTCCCTTTTACCTCCCCGCGATCGCACTCTGTCCATTTAACCTCCCCGTGATCTCACCCTCTGTCCCTTTAAGCTCCCCGTGATCTCACATTCTGTCCCTTTAACCTACCCGAGATCTCACTCCCCGTCCCTTTAACCTCCCCGTGATCTCACTCTCTGTCCCTTTAGCCGTCCCGTGATCTCACTCTCAGTCCCGTTAATCTCCCCATGATCTCAATCTCTGTCCCTTTAACCTCCCCGTGATCTCACAATTTCCCTTTAACCTCCCCGTGATCTCACTCTCTGTCCATTTAATGACGCGGCGATCTCACTCACTATCCATTTAACCTCCCCGTGATCTCTCTCTCTGTCCCATAATACTCCCCATGATCTCACTCTCTGTGCCTTTAAACTCCCTGTCCTCCAACTCTCTGTCATTTTAACCTCCCCGTGGTCTCATTCTCTGTCCCTTTAAACTTCCCGTGATCTCAAACACTGTCCCTTTAACCAGCAGGTGATCTCATTCTCTGTCGCCTAATCCTCCCCGTGATCTCACTCACTGTCCCTTTAACCTCCCCGTGAACTTACTCTCTGTCCCATTAACCTCCCGGTGATCTCACTCTCGTTCCCTTAAACCTCCCCGTGATCTCACTCTCTGTCACTTTAACCTCCCCGTGATCTCACTCTCTGTCCCTTTAACCTCCCCGTGATCTCACTCTCTGTCCATTTAATGATGCGGCGATCTCACTCTCTGTCCATTTAACCTCCCCGTGATCTCTCTCTCTGTCCCCTTAACCTCCTCGTGATCACTCTCTGTCCCTTTAACCTCCCCGTGATCTCATTTTCTGTCCCTTTAACCTCTTCGTGATCACTCTCTGGCCCTTTAACATTCCCGTGATCTCACTCTCTGCCGCATTAACCTCCCCGTGATATCACTCTCTGTCCCTTTAACCTTCCCGTGATCTCAATCTCTGTCCCTTTTACATCCCAGTGATCACACTCTCTGTCCCATTAACCTCGCCATTATCTCACTCTCTGTCCCTTTAACCAATCCGAGATCTCACTCTATGTCCATTTTCCATCCCCGTGATCTCACTCTCTGTCCCGGTAACCTGCCCGTGATCTCACTCTGTGTACGTTTAACCTCCCCGTGATCTCACTCTGTGTACGTTTAATCTCCCCTTGATCTCACTCTCCGTCCCTTTAACCTCCCCGTGAACTTACTCACTGTCCATTTAATTTCCCCGTGATCTCACTTTCCGTCCCTTTAACCTCCCCGTGATCTCACTCTCGGTACCTTTAACCTCCCCGTGATCTCATCTCTGTCCCTTTCACCTCCCCTTGATCTCACTCTCTGTCCCTTTAACCTCCCCGTGATCTCACTCTCTGTCCCGTTAACCTCCCTGTGATCTCACTCTCTTTCCCTTTAACCTCCCCGTCATCACACTCTCTGTCCCTTTAACCTCCCCGTGATCTCACTCTCTGTCCCTTAAATCTCCACGTGATATCACTTACTGTCCCTTTAACCTCCCCGTGATGTCAATCTCTGTCCCTTTAACCTCCCCGTGATCTCTCCCTCTGTCCCTTTAAGCTCCCCGTGATCTCCCTCTCTATCCCTTTAAACTCCTCGTGATCTCACTCTCTGTCCCTTTAACCTCCCCGTGAACTCACTCTCTCTCCCTTTAACCTCCCCTTGATCTCTCTTTGTCCCTTTAACCTCCCCGTGATCTCAATCTCTGTCCCTTTAACCTTCCCGTGATTTCACTCACTGTCCCTTTAACCTCACCGTGATCTCACTCTCTGTCCCTTTAACCTCACCGTGATCTCACTCACTGTCCCCTTAACCTCCCCGTGATCTCACTGTCTGTCGCTTTCTCTTTACCTGATCTCACTCTCTGTCCCTTTAACTGTGCCCGATCTCAATCTCTGTCCCTTTAATTGTGCCCGATCTCAATCTCTGTCCCTTTAAACTCCCCGTGATGTCACCCTCTGTCCCTTTTACCTCCCCGTGATCGCACTCTGTCCATTTAACCTCCCCGTGATCTCGCTCGCTATCCCTTTAACCTCCACGTGACTCACTAACTGTCCCTTTAACCTCCCCTTGATCTCACTCTCCGTCCCTTTAACCTCCCCGTGAACTTACTCACTGTCCATTTAATTTCCCCGTGATCTCACTTTCCGTCCCTTTAACCTCCCCGTGATCTCACTCTCGGTACCTTTAACCTCCCCGTGATCTCACTCTCTGTCCCGTTAACCTCCCTGTGATCTCACTCTCTTTCCCTTTAACCTCCCCGTCATCACACTCTCTGTCCCTTTAACCACCCCGTCAGCTCACTCTCTGTCCCTTTAACGTCCCCGTGATCTCACTCTCTGTCCTATAACCTCCCCGTCATCTCACTCTCTGTCCCTTTAACCATCCCGTGATCTCACTCTCTGTCCCTTAAATCTCCACGTGATATCACTTACTGTCCCTTTAACCTCCCCGTGAAGTCAATCTCTGTCCCTTTAACCTCCCCGTGATCTCTCCCTCTGTCCCTTTAAGCTCCCCGTGATCTCACGCTCTGTCCCTTTAACCTCCCCGTGATCTCCCTCTCTATCCCTTTAAACTCCTCGTGATCTCACTCTCTGTCCCTTTAACCTCCCCTTGAACTCACTCTCTCTCCCTTTAACCTCCCCTTGATCTCTCTTTGTCCCTTTAACCTCCCCGTGATCTCACTCTCTGTCCCTTTAACATCCCTGTGATCTCACTCTCTATCCCTTTAACCTTCCCGTGATCTCACTCTCTGTCCATTTAACCTCCCCTTGATCTCTCTTTGTCCCTTTAAGCTCCCCGTGATCTCACTCTCTGTCCCTGTAACCTCCCAGTGATCTCACTCTCTGTCCATTTAACCGTCCCGTAATCTCACTATCGGTCCCTTTCACATCCCCGTAATCTCACTCTCTGTCACTTTAATATCCCTGTGATCTCACTCTCTTTCCCTTTAAACTCCGCCTGATCTCACTCGCTGTCCCTTTAACTGTCCCCCTGATCTCACTCTCTGTCCCTTTAAATGACCCCCTGATCACACTTTCTGTCCCTTTAGCTCACCCTGATTTCATTCTTTGTCACTGTAACTCTCCCCCTGATATCAATGTCTGTCCCTTTTTCTGTCCCTGATCTCACATTATTCCCTTTAACTGTCCCTAATCTCAATCTCTTTCCCTTTAACAGTCCATTATCTCAATCTCTATCCCTTTAACAGTCCATGATCTCAGTCTCTGTCCCTTTAACTGTCCCTAATCTCAGTCTCTGTCCCTTTAACAGTCCGTGATCTCACTCTCTGTCCCTATAACTGTCCCTGATCTCAATCTCTGTCCCTTTAACAGTCCATGATCTCAATCTCTGTCCCTTTAACAGTCCATGATCTCACTCTCCGTCCCTATTACAGTCCCTGATCTCAATCTCTGTCCCTTTAACTGTGCCTGATCTCATTCTCTGTCCCTTTAACCTCCCCATGATCTCACTCTCTGTCCCTTTAACCTCCCCGTGATCTCAATCTCTGTCCCTTTAACCTCCCCGTGATCTCAATCTCTGTTGCTTTAAACTCCCCGTGATATCAGTCTCTGTACCTTTAACGTCCCCGTGATTTTACGCTCTGTCCATTTAACATCCCCGTGATTTTACTCTCTGTCCCTTTAACCTAATCGTGATCTCACTCTCTGTCCCTTTAACTTACCCGTGATCTCACTCTCTGTCCCTTTAACCTCCCAGTCGTCTCACACTCTGTCCCTTTATCCTCCCTGTGATCTTACTCTCTTCCCTTTAACCGCCCCGTGATGTCACTCTCTGTCCCTTTAACCTACCCGTGATCTCAGACTCTGTCCCTTTAACCTCCCCGTGATCTCGGACTCTGTCCCTTTAACCTCCCCATGATCTCACTCTCTGTCCATTTAATGACGCGGCGATCTCACTCTCTGTCCATTTAACCTCCCCGTGATCTCTCTCTCTGTCCCATAATACTCCCCATGATCTCACTCTCTGTGCCTTTAAACTCCCTGTCCTCCAACTCTCTGTCATTTTAACCTCCCCGTGATCTCATTCTCTGTCCCTTTAAACTTCCCGTGATCTCAAACACTGTCCTTTTAACCAGCAGTTGATCTCATTCTCTGTCGCCTAATCCTCCCCGTGATCTCACTATCTGTCCCTTTAACCTCCCCGTGATCTCTCTCTCTGTCACTCTAAACTCCCCGTGGTCTCAATCACTGTCCCTTTAAACGACCCGTGATGCCACTCTCTGTCCATTTAACCTCCCCGTGATCTCTCTCTCTGTCCCCTTAACCTCCTCGTGATCACTCTCTGTCCCTTTAACCTCCCCGTGATCTCATTTTCTGTCCCTTTAACCTCCTCGTGATCACTCTCTGGCCCTTTAACATTCCCGTGATCTCACTCTCTGCCGCTTTAACCTCCCCGTGATATCACTCTCTGTACCTTTAACCTTCCCGTGATCTCAATCTCTGTCCCTTTTACATCCCAGTGATCACACTCTCTGTCCCTTTAACCAATCCGAGATCTCACTCTCTGTCCATTTTCCATCCCCTTGATCTCACTCTCTGTCCCGGTAACCTCCCCGTGATCTTACTCTGTGTACATTTAACCTCCCCGTGATCTCACTCTGTGTACGTTTAACCTCCCCGTGATCTCACTCTCTTTCCCTTTTACCTCCCCATGATCTCACTCTCTGTCCCGTTAACCTTCCCGGTGATTTCACTCTCTGTCCCTTTAACCTCCCCTTGATCTCACTCTCTGCCCCTTTAAACTCCCAGTGATCTCACTCGCTGTACCTTTATACTCCCCGTGATCTCACTCTCTGTCCCTTTAACCTCCCCGTGATCTCACTCACTGTCCCTTGAAGCTCGCCGTGAGTTCACTCTCTGTCCCTTTAACCTCCCCGTGAGTTCACTCTCTGTCCCGTTAACCTCCCCATGATCTCACTCTCTGTCCCTTTAACCTCCCCGTGATCTCACTCTCTGTCCCTTTAACCTTCCCGTAATCTCACTCTCATTTACGTTAACATCCCCGTGATCTCACTCTCTATCCCTTTAACCTCCCCATGATCTCAATCTCTGTCCCTTTAGCCTCCCCGTCATCACTCTCTGTACCATTAACTTCCCCTTGATCTCACTCTCTGTCCCTTTAACCTCCCAATGATCTTACTCTCTGTCCCTTTAACCTCTTCGTGATCTCACTCTCTGTCCCCTTAACTTCCTCGTGGTCAATCTCTGCCCCTTTAACCTCCCCGTGATCTCAATCTCTGTCCCTTTAACCTCCTCGTGATCACTCTCTGGCCCTTTAACCTCCCCGTGATTTCACTCTCTGCCCCTTTAACCTCCCCGTGATCTCACTCTCTGTCCCTTTAACATTCCCGTGATCTCACTCTCTGTCCCTTTAGCCTCCCCGTGATCTCACTCTATCTCCATTTTACCTCACCGTGATCTCACTCCCTGTCCCTTTAACGTCTCCAAGATCTCTCTCTGTCCCTTTATCCTCCCCGTGATCTCACTCTCTGTCCCTTTATCCTCCCCGTGATCTCACTCTCTGTCCCTTTTACCTCCCCGTGATCTCACTCACTGTCCCGTTAACCTCCCCGTGATCTCACTCTCTTTCCCTTTAACCTCCCCGTGATCTCACTCCCTATCCCTTTTACCTCACCGTGATCTCTCTCTCTTTCCCCTTAACCTCCCCGTGATCTCAGTCTCTGTCCATTTAAACTCCCCGTGATCTCTCTCTGTGTCCCTTTAACCTCCCCGTGATCTCAGTCTCTGTCCTTTTAACCTCCCTGTCTTCTAACTCTCTGTCCCTTTAACCTTCCCTTGAATTCACTCACTGTCCCTTTTACCTCACCGTGATCTCACTCTCTGACCCTTTAACCTCTCCGTGATCTCAATCTCTGTCCCTTTAACCTCACCATGATCTCACTCTCCGTCCCTTTAACCTTCCCGTGATCTCAATCTCTGGCCCTTTAACCTCTCCGTAATCTCAATCTCTGTCCCTTCAACCTTCCCGTGATTTCACTCACTGTCCCTTTAACCTCACCGTGATCTCACTCTCTGTCCCTTTAACCTCACCGTGATCTCACTCACTGTCCCCTTAACCTCCCCATGATCTCACTGTCTGTCGCTTTCTCTATACCTGATCTCACTCTCTGTCCCTTTAACTGTGCCCGATCTCAATCTCTGTCCCTTTAATTGTACCCGATCTCAATCTCTGTCCCTTTAAACTACCCGTGATGTCACCCTCTGTCCCTTTTACCTCCCCGTGATCGCACTCTGTCCATTTAACCTCCCCGTGATCTCACTTGCTATCCCTTTAACCTCCCCGTGACTCACTAACTGTCCCTTTAACCTCCCCGTGATCTCACTCTCTATCCCCTTGTACTCCTTGTGATCTCACTCTCTGTCCCTTTAACCTCCCCGTGATCTCAATCTCTGTCCCTTTAACCTCCCCGTGATCTCACTCTCTGTCCCTTTAACCTCACCGTGATCTCACTCTCTGTCCCTTTAACCTCCCCGTGATCTCACTCTCTGTCCCATTAACCTCCCCGTGATCTCACTCCCTGTCCCTTTAACCTCCCCGTGATCTCACTCGCCATCCCTGTAACCTCCCCGTAATCTCACTCTCTGTCCCTTTAATTTCCACGTGATTTCACGCTCTGTCTCTTTTACCTCCCCATGATCTCACTCTCAGTCCCTAAAACCTCCCCGTGATCTCACTCTCTGTCCCTTAACCTCCCAGTGATCTCACTCTCTGTCCCTTTAACCTCCCCGTGATCTCACACTCTGTCCCTTTAACCACCCAGTGAGCTCACTCTCTGTTCCTTTAAACTCCCCATGATCTCACTCTCTGTCCCGTTAACCTCTCCGTGATCTCACTCTCTGACCCTTTAACCTCCCCGTGATCACACTCTCTGCCCCTTTAAACTCCTAGTGATCTCACTCTCTGTCGCTTTAAACTCCCCGTGATCTCTCACTTTGTCCCATTAACCTCCCCTTGATCTCACTCCCTTCCCCTTTAACCTCCCCGTAATCTCACTCCCTGTCCATTTAACCACCCCGTGATCTCTCTCTCTGTCCCTTTAACCTCCCCGTGATCTCACTCTCTGTCCCTTTAACATCCCCGTGATCTCTCTCTCTGTCACTTTAACCTCACCGTGATCTCACTCTCTGTCCCTTTAACCTCCCCGTGATCTCACTCCCTGTCCCTTTAACCACCCCGTGATCTCACTCGAAGTCCCTTTAACCTCCCGGTGATCTCACTCTCTGTCCCTTTAACATCCCCGTGATCTCTCTCTCTGTCACTTTAACCTCCCCGTGATCTCACTCTCTGTCCCTTTAACCTCCTTTGATCTCACTCTCTGTCCCTTTAACCTCCCCGTTATCTCACTCTCTGTCCCTTTAACCTCCCCGTGATCTCACTCCCTGTCCCTTTAACCTCCCCATGATCTCACACTCTGTCCCTTTAGCCGTCCCGTGATCTCACTCTCTGTCCCTTTAACCTCCCCAAGATCTCACTCTCTGGCCCATTAACCTCCCCGTGACCTCACTCTCTGTCCCTTTAAACTACCCGTGATCTAACTCTCTCTCCCTTTATCCTCCCCGTGATCTCACTCTCATTCCCGTTAACATCCTCGTGATCTCACTCTCTAACCATTAAACCTATCCGTGATCTCACTCTCTGTCCCTTTAACCTCCTCGTGATCAGTCTCTGTCCCTTTAACCTCCCCGTGATCTCACTCTCTGTCCCTTTAACTTCCCCGTGATCTCACTCTCTGTCCCTTTAACCTCCCCGAGATCTCACTGTCTGTCCCTTTAACCTCCCCGTGATCTCACTCTCTGTCCCTTTTACATCCCCGTGATCTCACTCTGTGTACGTTTAACCTCCCCGTGATCTCAGTCTATGACCTATTAAACTCACCGTCATCTCTCTCTCTGTCCCTTTAACAACCCCGTGATCTCACTCTCTGTCCCTTTAACCTCCTTTGATCTCACTCTCTGTCCCTTTAACCTCCCCGTGATCACACTCCCTGTCCCTTTAACCTCCCCATGATCTCACACTCTGTCCCTTTAACCTCCTCGTGAACTCACTCCCTGTCGCCTTAACTTTTCCTTGATCTCTCTCTGTACCTTTAACCTCCCCGTGATCTCACTCTCTGTCCCTTTAGCCGTCCCGTGATCTCACTCTCTGTCCCTTTAACCTCCTCGTCATCTCTCTCTGGCCCATTAACCTCCCCGTGACCTCACTCTCTGTCCCTTTAACCTCCCCGTGATCTCACTCTCTGTCCCTTTAAACTACCCCTGATCTCACTCTCTGTCCCTTTAACCTCCCCGAGATCTCACTCTCTGTCCCTTTAACCTACCCGTGATCTCACTGTCCGTCCCTTTTACATCCCCGTGATCTCAATCTCTGTCCCGGTAATCTCCCCGTGATCTCACTCTGTGTACGTTTAACCTCCCTGTGTTTTGACTCTCTGTCCCATTAACCTCCCCGTGATCTCAATCTCAGGCCCTTTAACCTCCCCATGATCTCACTCCCTGTCCCTTTAACCTCCCCGTGATCTCAATCTCAGGCCATTTAACCTACCCATGATCTCACTCCCTGTCCCTTTAACCTACCTGTGATCTCACGTGCTATCATTGTAACCTCCCCGTAATCTGACTCCCTGTCCCTTTAACCACCCCGTGGTCTCAATCTCTGTCCCTTTAACATCCCCGAGGTTTCAATGTCTGTACCATTAACCTCCATGTGACCTCACTCTCTGCCCCTTCAACCTCCCCGTGATCTCACTCTCTGTCCCTTTAACCACCCAGTGATCTCACTCTCTGTCCCTTTAACCTCCCCGTGATCTCACTCTCTGTCCCTTTAACCTCCCCGTGAGCTCACTCTCTGTCCCTTTAACCTCCCCTTGATCGCACCCTCTTTCCCTTTAAACTCACCGAGATCTCACTCTCTATCCCCTTAACCTCCCCGTGATCGCTCACTTTAACCTCCCGTGATCTCACCCTCTGTCCCTTTAACCTCCCCGTGATGTCACTCTCTGTCCCTTTAACATCCCCGTGATCTCACTCCCTGTCCCTTTAACCACCCAGTAATCTCACTCTCATTCCCGTTAACATCCCCGTGATCTCACTCTCTATCCGTTTAACCTCCCCATGATCTCACTCTCTGTCCCCTTAACCTCCCCGTGATCACTCTCTGTACCTTTAACTTCCCCTTGTTCTCAATCTCTGTCCCTTTAACCTCACTGTGATCTCACTCTCTGTCCCTTTAACCTCCCCGTGATCTCACTCTCTGTCCCTTTAACCTCCCCGTGGTATCACTCTCTGTCCCCTTAACCTCCTCGTAACCACTCTCTATCCCTTTCACCTCCCCGTGATCTAATTCTCTGTCCATTTAACCTCCCCGTGATCTCACTCTCTGTTTCGTTAACCTCCCCGTGATCTCACTCTCTGTCCCCTTAACCTCCTCGTGACCACTCTCTGTCCCTTTAAGCTTCCCGTGATCTCACTCTCTGTCCCTTTAACGTCTCCTTGATCTCTCTCTGTCCCTTTAACCTCCCCGTGATCTCACTCTCTGTCCATTTAACCACCCCGAGATCTCAATCTCTGTCCCTTTAACCTCCCGGTGATCTCACTCTCTGTCCCGTGAACATCCCCGTGATCTCACTCTCTGTCCCTTTAACCTCCCCATGATCTCACTCTCTGTCCCTTAAACCTCCCCGTGATCACTCTCTGTACCTTTAACTTCCCCTTGATCTCACTCTCTTTCCCTTTAACCTCCCTGTGATTTCACTCTCTGTCCCTTTAACCTCCCCGTGATCTTACTCTCTATCCCTTTAACCTCCCCGTGATCTCACTCTCTGTCCCTTTAACGTCTCCAAGATCTCTCTATGTCCCTTTAACCTCCCTGTGATTTCACTCTCTGTCCCTTTAACCTCCCCGTGATGTCACCCTCTGTCCCTTTAGCCTCCCCGTGATCTCACTAACTGTCCCTTTAAATTCTCAGTGATCTCACTCACTGTCCCTTTAACCTCCCCGTGATCTCACTCTCTGTCCTTTTAACCTCCCCGTGATCTCACTCTCTGTCCCTTTAACCTCCCCGTGTTCTCACTCTCTGTCCCTTTAACCACCCCGTCATCTCACTCTCTGTCCCTATAACCTCCCCGTGATCTCATTCTTTGGCACATTAACATCCACGTGATCTCACTCTCTGCCCCTTTAGCCTCCCCGTGATCTCATTCTCTGTCCCTTTAACCTTCCCGTGATCTCACTCTCTGTCCCTTTAGCCTCCCTGTGACCTCACTCCCTGCCCCTTTAACGTCTCCAAGATCTCTCTATGTCCCTTTAACCTCCCTGTGATCTCACTCTCTGTCCCGTTAACCTCCCCGTGATCTCACTCTCTATCCCTTTAACCTCCCTGTGATCTCATTCTCTGTCCTTTTAACCTCCCTGTGTTCTCACTCTCTGTCACTTTAACCTGACCCTCATCTCACTCTCTGGCCCTTTAACCTCCCCGTGATCTCACTCTCTGTCCCTTTAACCTCCCTGTGATCTCAATCTATGGCCCTTTAAAATCTCTGTGATCTCAAACTCTGTCCCTTTAACCTCCCCGTGATATCACCCTCTGGCCCTTTAACCTCCCCGTGATCTCACTCCCTGTCCCTTTAACCTCCATGTGATCTCACTCTCTGTCCCTTTAACCTCCCTGCGATCTCACCCTCTTTCCCCTTAACCTCCCCGTGATCTCACTCTCTGTCCCTTTAACAGTGTCCGATCTCAATCTCTGTCCCTTTTACCTCCCCGTGATCTCACTAACTGCCCCTTTAACATCTCAGTGATCTCACTCACTGTCCCTTTAACCTCCCCGTGATCTCACTCTCTGTCCTTTTAACCTCCCCGTGAACTCACTCTCTGTCCCTTTAACCTCCCCCTCATTTCACTCTCTGTCCCTATAACCTCCCCGTGATCTCACTCTCTGTCCCCTTACTCTCACCGTGATCTATCCCTCTGTCCCTTTAAGCTCCTCGTGATCTCACTCTCTGTCACTTTTACCTACCCGTGATCTCACTCACTGTCCCTTTAACCTCCCCGTGATCTCACTCTCTGTCCGTTCAACCGCCCCGTCATCTCACTCCCCATGATCTCACTCTCTGCGCCTTAAATCTCCCCGTGATCTCACTCACTGTCCCTTTACCTCCCGGTGATCTCACTCACTCTCCCTTTAATCTCCCCTTGAACTCACTCTCTGTCCCTTTAAGATCCCCGTGATCTCACTCACTGTACCTTTAACACTCCAATAGCGCAATTGTGAGGCTATACTCCAATAGTGTAGCACACCCTCAATTATGGACACTAGAGTAGTGCAGCAGACCCTCAATTACTGACCCTCCAATATTGCAAAACACCCTCAATTACTGACACTCCAATAGTGCAGCACACCCTCAATTACTGACACTCCAATAATGCAGCACACCCTCAATTACTGAAACTCCAATAGTGCAGCACACACTCAATTACTGACACTCCAATAGTGCACCACACCCTCAATTACTGACACTCCAATAGTGCAGCACAACCTCAATTACTGACCCTCCAATAGTGCAGCACACCCTCAATTACTGACTCTCCAATAGTGCAGCACACCCTCAATTACTGACACTCCAATAGTGCAGCACAACCTCAATTACTGACCCTCCAATAGTGCAGCACACCCTCAATTACTGACCCTCCAATAGTGCTGTACACCCTCAATTACTGACACTACAATAGTGCAGCACACCCTCAATTAATGAGAATCCAATAGTGCAGCACACCCTCACTTACTGACACTCCAATAGTGCAGCACACACTCAATTACTGACACTCCAATAGTGCAGCACACCCTCAATTACTGACACTCCAATAGTGCAGCACACCCTCAATTACCGACACTCCAATAGTGCAGCACAACCTCAATTACTGACCCTCCAATAGTGCAACACACCCTCAATTACTGACACTCCAATAGTGCAGCACACCCTCAAATACTGACACTCCAATAGTGCAGCACACCATCAATTACTGACACTCCAATAGTGCAGCACACCCTCAATTACTGACACTCCAATATTGCAGCACACCCTCAATTACTGACACTCCAATAGTGCAGCACAACCTCAATTACTGACACTCCAATAGTGCAGCACACCCTCAATTACTGACACTCCAATAGTGCAGCACAACCTCAATTACTGACCCTCCAATAGTGCAGCACAACCTCAATTACTGACCCTCCAATAGTGCAGCACACCATCAATTACTGACACTCCAATAGTGCAGCACACCCTCAATTACTGACACTCCAATATTGCAGCACACCCTCAATTACTGACACTCCAATAGTGCAGCACACCCTCAATTACTGACACTCCAATAGTGCAGCACACCCTCAATTACTGACACTCCAATAGTGCAGCACACCCTCAATTACTGACACTCCATTAGTGCAACACACCCTCAATTACTGACACTCCAATAGTGCAGCACACCCTCAATTACTGACACTCCAATAGTGCAGCAAACCCTCAATTTCTGACATTCCAATATTGCAGCACACCCTCAATTACTGACACTCCAATAGAGCAGCACACCCTCAACTACTGACCCTCCAATAGTACAGCACACCCTCAATTACTGACTCTCCAATAGTGCAGCACACCATCAATTACTGACCCTCCAATAGTGCAGCACACCCTCAACTACTGACCCTCCAATAGTGAAGCACACCCTCAATTACTGACCATCCAATAGTGCAGCACACCCTCAACTACTGACCCTCCAATAGTACAGCACACCCTCAATTACTGACTCTCCAACAGTGCAGCACACCCTCAATTACTGACTCTCCAATAGTGCAGCACACCCTCAATTACTGACACTCCAATAGTGCAGCACACCCTCAATTACTGACCCACCAATAGTGCAGCACACCCTCAACAACTGACCCTCCAATAGTGCAGCACACCCTCAATTACTGACACTCCAATATTGCAGCAGACCCTCAATTTCTGACCCTCCAATATTGCAAAACACCCTCAATTACTGACACTCCAATAGTGCAGCACACCCTCAATTACTGACCCTCCAATAGTGCAGCACACCCTCAATTTCTGACACTCCAATAGTGCAGTGCACCCTCAACTACTGACC
This sequence comes from Cetorhinus maximus, assembly GCF_964194155.1. NCBI lineage: Eukaryota > Metazoa > Chordata > Chondrichthyes > Lamniformes > Cetorhinidae > Cetorhinus > Cetorhinus maximus. The sequence continues at coordinate 28,535 of NW_027597558.1, forward strand.
CTCCAATAGTACAGCACACCCTCAAATACTGACCCTCCAATAGTGCAGCACAGCCTCAAATACTGACCCTCCAATAGTGCAGCACACCCTCAATTACTGACCCTCCAATAGTGCTGCACACCCTCAACAACTGACACACAAATAGTGCAGCTAAACCTCAATTACTGACGCTCCAATAGTGCAGCAAAACCACAATTACTGACACTCCAATAGTGCAGAATTCCCTCAATTACTGACACACCAATAGTGCAGCAAAACCACAATTACTGACACTCCAATAGTGCAGAATTCCCTCAATTACTGACACACCAATAGTGCAGAATTCCCTCAATTACTGACACTCCAATTGTGTAGCACACCCTCAATTACTGACACACCAATAGTGCAACACACCCTCAATTACTGACACTCCAATAGTGCAGCACACCCTCAATTACTGACACTCCAATAGTGAAGCACACCCTCAATTACTGACACTCCAATAGTGAAGCACACCCTCAATTACTGACACTCCAATAGTGTAGCACAACCTCAATTACTGACCCTCCAATAGTGCAGCAAACCCTCAATTACTGGCCCTCCAATAGTGTAGCACAACCTCAATTACTAACCGTCCAATAGTGCAGCAAACCCTCAATTACTGACACTCCAATAGTGCAGCACACCCTCAATTACTGAGACTCCAATAGTGCAGCGCACCCTCAATTACTGACACTCCAATAGTGAAGCACACCCTCAAATATTGTCACTCCAATACTGCAACACACACTCAATTACTGACACTCCAATAGTGCAGCACACCCTCAATTACTGACACTCCAATAGTGCAGCACACCCTCAATTACTGACCCTCCAATAGTGCAGCACACCCACAATAACTGACACTCCAATAGTGCAGCACACCCTCAATTACTGACAGTCCAATAGTGCAGCACACCCTCAATTACTGACACTCCAATAGTGCAGCACACCCTCAATTACTGAACCTCCAATAGTGCAGCACAACCTCATAACTGACACTCCAATAGTGCAGCACACCATCAATTACTGACCCTCCAATACTGCAGCACACCCTCAATAACTGACACTCCAATAGTGCAGCACACCCTGAATTACAGACAGTCCAATAGTGCAGCACACACTCAATTACTAACACTCCAATAGTGCAGCACACCCTCAATTACTGACACTCCATTAGTGCAGCACACCCTCAATGACTGACACTCCAATAGTGCTGCACACCCTCAATTACTGACACTCCAATAGTGCAGCTCACCCTCAATTACTGTCACTCCAATAGTGCAGCACACCCTCAATTACTGACACTCCAATAGTGCAGCACAAACTCAATTACTGACACTCTAATAGTGCAGCACACACTCAATTACTGACCCTCCAATATTGCAGCACACCCTCAATAACTGACTCTCCAATAGTGCAGCACACCCTCAATTACTGACCCTCCAATAGTGCAGCACACCCTCAATTACTGTCACTCCAATAGTGCAGCACACCCTCAATTACTGACACTCCAATAGTGCAGCACACCCTCAATTACTGACCCTCCAATAGTGCAGCAAAACCTCAATTACTGACCCTCCAATTGTGCAGAATTCCCTCAATTACTGACCCTCCAATAGTGCAGCACACCCTCAATTACTGACACTCCAATAGTGCAGCACACCCTCAATTACTGACACTCCAATAGTGCAGCACACCCTCAATTACTGACACTCCAATAGTGCAGCACACCCTCAATTACTGACCCTCAAATAGTGCAGAATTCCCTCAATTACTGACCCTCCAATAGTGCAGCACACCCTCAATTACTGACCCTCCAATAGTGCAGAATTCCCTCAATTACTGACCCTCCAATAGTGCAGCACAATCTCAATTACTGACACTCCAATAGTGCAGCACAACCTCAATTACTGACACTCCAATAGTGCAGCACACCCACAATTACTGTCTCTCCAATAGTGCAGCACAACCTCAATTACAGACACTGCAATAGTGCAGCACACCCACAATGACTGACTCTCCAATAGTGCAGCACACCCTCAATTACTGACACTCCAATAGTGCAGCACAGCCTCAATTACTGACACTCCAATAGTGCAGCACACCCTCAATTACTGACACTCCAATAGTGCAGCACACCCTCAATTACTGACCCACCAATAGTGCAGCACACCCTCAATTACTGACACTCCAATAGTGCAGCACAATCTCAAATACTGACACTCCAATAGTGCAGCACACCCTCAATTACTGACACTCCAATAGTGCAGCACACCCTCAATAACTGACCCACCAATAGTGCAGCACACCCTCAATTACTGACACTCCAATAGTGCAGCACACCCTCAATTACTGACTCTCCAATAGTGCAGCACACCCTCAATTACTGACACTCCAATAATGCAGCACACCCTCAATTACTGACTCTCCAATAGTGCAGCACACCCTCAATTACTGACACTCCAATAGTGCAGCACACCCTCAATTACTGACACTCCAATAGTGCAGAATTCCCTCCATTACTGACACTCCAATAGTGCAGCACACCCTCAATTACTGACACGCGAATAGTGCAGCACACCCTCAATTACTGACACTCCAATAGTGCAGCACACCCTCAATTACTGACACTCCAATATTGCAGCACACCCTCAATTACTGACACTCCAATAGTGCAGCACACACTCAATTACTGACCCTCCAATAGTGCAGCACACCCTCAATTACTGACACTCCAATATTGCAGCACACGCTCAATTACTGACACTCCAATAGTGCAGCACACACTCAATTACTGACACTCCAATAGTGCAGCTCACCCTCAATTACTGACACTCCAGTAGTGCAGCACACCCTCAATTACTGACCCTCCAATAGTGCAGCACACACTCAATTACTGACACTGCAATTGTGCAGCACACCCTCAATTACTGACACTCCAATAGTGCAGCACACCCTCAATTACTGACACTCCAATAGTGCAGCACGCCATCAATTACTGACACTCCAATAGTGCAGCACACCCTCAATTTCTGACACTCCATTAGTGCAGCACAGCCTCAATTACTGACACTCCAATAGTGCAGCACACCCTCAATTACTGAAACTCCAATAGTGCAGCACACCATCAATTACTGACACTCCAATAGTGCAGCACACCCTCAATTACTGACACTCCAATATTGCAGCACACCCTCAATTACTGACACTCCAATAGTGCAGCACACCCTCAATTACTGACACTCCAATAGTGCAGCACACCCTCAATTACTGACTCTCCAATAGTGCAGCACACCCTCAATTACTGACACACCAATAGTGCAGCACACCATCAATTACTGACACTCCAATAGTGCAGCACACCCTCAATTACTGACACTCCAATATTGCAGCACACCCTCAATTACTGACACTCCAAAAGTGCAGCACACCCTCAATTACTGACACTCCAATAGTGCAGCACACCCTCAATTACTGACACTCCAATAGTGCAGCACACCCTCAATTACTGACACTCCAATAGTGCAGCACACCCTCAATTACTGACACTCCAATAGTGCAGCACACCCTCAATTACTGACACTCCAATATTGCAGCACACCCTCAATTACTGACACTCCAATAGTGCAGCACACCCTCAATTACTGACACTCCAATAGTGCAGCACACCCTCAATTACTGACCCTCCAATAGTGCAGCACACCCTCAATTACTGACACTCCAATAGTGCAGCACACCCTCAATTACTGACCCTCCAATAGTGCAGCACACCCTCAATTACTGACACTCCAATAGTGCAGCAAACCCTCAATTTCTGACATTCCAATATTGCAGCACAACCTCAATTACTGACACTCCAATAGTGCAGCACACCCTCAATTACTGACACTCCAATAGAGCAGCACACCCTCAACTACTGACCCTCCAATAGTACAGCACACCCTCAATTACTGACTCTCCAATAGTGCAGCACACCATCAATTACTGACCCTCCAATAGTGCAGCACACCCTCAACTACTGACCCTCCAATAGTGAAGCACACCCTCAATTACTGACACTCCAATAGTGCAGCACACCCTCAACTACTGACCCTCCAATAGTACAGCACACCCTCAATTACTGACTCTCCAAAAGTGCAGCACACCCTCAATTACTGACTCTCCAATAGTGCAGCACACCCTCAATTACTGACACTCCAATAGTGCAGCACACCCTCAATTACTGACCCACCAATAGTGCAGCACACCCTCAACAACTGACCCTCCAATAGTGCAGCACACCCTCAATTACTGACACTCCAATATTGCAGCAGACCCTCAATTTCTGACCCTCCAATATTGCAAAACACCCTCAATTACTGACACTCCAATAGTGCAGCACACCCTCAATTACTGACACTCCAATAGTGCAGCACACCCTCAATTTCTGACACTCCAATAGTGCAGTGCACCCTCAACTACTGACCCTCCAATAGTACAGCACACCCTCAAATACTGACCCTCCAATTGTGCAGCACAGCCTCAAATACTGACCCTCCAATAGTGCAGCACACCCTCAATTACTGACCCTCCAATAGTGCTGCACACCCTCAACAACTGACACACAAATAGTGCAGCTAAACCTCAATTACTGACGCTCCAATAGTGCAGAATTCCCTCAATTACTGACACACCAATAGTGCAGCAAAACCTCAATTACTGACACTCCAATAGTGCAGAATTCCCTCAATTACTGACACACCAATTGTGCAGAATTCCCTCAATTACTGACACTCCAATTGTGTAGCACACCCTCAATTACTGACACACCAATAGTGCAACACACCCTCAATTACTGACACTCCAATAGTGCAGCACACCCTCAATTACTGACACTCCAATAGTGAAGCACACCCTCAATTACTGACACTCCAATAGTGAAGCACACCCTCAATTACTGACACTCCAATAGTGTAGCACAACCTCAATTACTAACCGTCCAATAGTGCAGCAAACCCTCAATTACTGGCCCTCCAATAGTGTAGCACAACCTCAATTACTAACCGTCCAATAGTGCAGCAAACCCTCAATTACTGACACTCCAATAGTGCAGCACACCCTCAATTACTGAGACTCCAATAGTGCAGCACACCCTCAATTACTGACACTCCAATAGTGAAGCACACCCTCAAATATTGTCACTCCAATACTGCAACACACACTCAATTACTGACACTCCAATAGTGCAGCACACCCTCAATTACTGACACTCCAATAGTGCAGCACACCCTCAATTACTGACCCTCCAATAGTGCAGCACACCCACAATAACTGACACTCCAATAGTGCAGCACACCCTCAATTACTGACAGTCCAATAGTGCAGCACACCCTCAATTACTGAACCTCCAATAGTGCAGCACAACCTCATAACTGACACTCCAATAGTGCAGCACACCATCAATTACTGACCCTCCAATAGTGCAGCACACCCTCAATAACTGACACTCCAATAGTGCAGCACACCCTGAATTACAGACAGTCCAATTGTGCAGCACACACTCAATTACTAACACTCCAATAGTGCAGCACACCCTCAATTACTGACACTGCATTAGTGCAGCACACCCTCAATTACTGACACTCCAATAGTGCTGCACACCCTCAATTACTGACACTCCAATAGTGCAGCTCACCCTCAATTACTGTCACTCCAATAGTGCAGCACAACCTCAATTACTGACACTCCAATAGTGCAGCACACCCTCAATTACTGACACTCCAATAGTGCAGCACAAACTCAATTACTGACACTCAAATAGTGCAGCACACACTCAATTACTGACCCTCCAATATTGCAGCACACCCTCAATAACTGACTCTCCAATAGTGCAGCACACCCTCAATTACTGACCCTCCAATAGTGCAGCACACCCTCAATTACTGTCACTCCAATAGTGCAGCAAAACCTCAATTACTGACCCTCCAATTGTGCAGAATTCCCTCAATTACTGACCCTCCAATAGTGCAGCACACCCTCAATTACTGACCCTCAAATAGTGCAGAATTCCCTCAATTACTGACCCTCCAATAGTGCAGCACACCCTCAATTACTGACCCTCCAATAGTGCAGAATTCTCTCAATTACTGACCCTCCAATAGTGCAGCACAATCTCAATTACTGACACTCCAATAGTGCAGCACAACCTCAATTACTGACACTCCAATAGTGCAGCACACCCACAATTACTGACTCTCCAATAGTGCAGCACACCCTCAATTACTGACACTCCAATAGTGCAGCACACCCTCAATTACTGACTCTCCAATAGTGCAGCACACCCTCAATTACTGACACTCCAATAGTACAGCACACCCTCAATTACTGACCCTCCAATAGTGCAGCACACCCTCAATTACTGACACTCCAATAGTGCAGCACACCCTCAATTACTGACACTCCAATAGTGCAGCACACCCTCAATTACTGACCCACCAATAGTGCAGCACACCCTCAATTACTGACACTCCAATAGTGCAGCACAATCTCAAATACTGACACTCCAATAGTGCAGCACACCCTCAATTACTGACACTCCAATAGTGCAGCACACCCTCAATAACTGACCCACCAATAGTGCAGCACACCATCAATTACTGACACTCCAATAGTGCAGCACACCCTCAATTACTGACACTCCAATAGTGCAGAATTCCCTCCATTACTGACACTCCAATAGTGCAGCACACCCTCAATTACTGACACTCGAATAGTGCAGCACACCCTCAATTACTGACACTCCAATAGTGCAGCACACCCTCAATTACTGACACTCCAATATTGCAGCACACCCTCAATTACTGACACCCCAATAGTGCAGCACACCCTCAATTACTGACACTCCAATAGTGCAGCACACCCTCAATTACTGACCCTCCAATAGTGCAGCACACCCTCAATTACTGACACTCCAATATTGCAGCACACCCTCAATTACTGACACCCCAATAGTGCAGCACACCCTCAATTACTGACACTCCAATAGTGCAGCACACACTCAATTACTGACCCTCCAATAGTGCAGCACACCCTCAATTACTGACACTCCAATATTGCAGCACACGCTCAATTACTGACACTCCAATAGTGCAGCACACACTCAATTACTGACACTCCAATAGTGCAGCTCACCCTCAATTACTGACACTCCAGTAGTGCAGCACACCCTCAATTACTGACCCTCCAATAGTGCAGCACACACTCAATTACTGACACTCCATTAGTGCAGCACACCCTCAATTACTGACACTCCAATAGTGCAGCACACCCTCAATTACTGAAACTCCAATAGTGCAGCACACCCTCAATTACTGACACTCCAATAGTGCAGCACACCCTCAATTACTGAAACTCCAATAGTGCAGCACACCCTCAATTACTGACACTCCAATATTGCAGCACACCCTCATTACTGACAGTCCAATAGTGCAGCACACCCTCAATTACTGACCCTCCAATAATGCAGCACACCCTCAATAACTGACACTCCAATAGTGCAGCACACCCTCAATTATTGACACTCCAATAGTGCAGCACACCCTCAATTACTGACACTCCATTAGTGCAGCACACCCTCAATTACTGACCCTCCAATAGTGCTGCACACCCTCAATTACTGTCACTCCAATAGTGCAGCACACCCTCAAATACTGACACTCCGATAGTGCAGAATTCCCTCAATTACTGACCCTCCAATAGTGCAGCACACCCTCAATTACTGTCACTCCAATAGTGCAGCACACACTCAATTACTGACCCTCCAATAGTGCAGAATTCCCTCAATTACTGACCCTCCAATAGTGCAGCACACCCTCAATTACTGACCCTCCAATAGTGCTGCAAACCCTCAATTGCTGACACTCCAATAGTGCAGCACACCCTCAATTACTGACACTCCAATAGTGCAGCACACCCTCAATTACTGACACTCCAATAGTGCAGCACACCCTCAATTACTGACCCTCCAATAGTGCAGCACACCCTCAATTACTGACACTCCAATAGTGCAGCACACCCTCAATTACTGACACTCCAAAAGTGCAGCACACCCTCAATTACTGACACTCCAATAGTGCAGCACCCCCTCAATTACTGACACTCCAATAGTGCAGCACACCCTCAATTGCTGACACTCCAATAGTGCAGCACACCCTCAATTGCTGACACTCCAATAGTGTAGCACACCCTCAATTACTGACCCTCCAATAGTGCAGAATTCCCTCAATTACTGACCCTCCAAAAGTGCAGCACCCCCTCAATTACTGACACTCCAATAGTGCAGCACACCCTCAATTACTGACCCTCCAAAAGTGCAGCACCCCCTCAATTACTGACCCTCCAAAAGTGCAGCACCCCCTCAATTACTGACCCTCCAAAAGTGCAGCACCCCCTCAATTACTGACTCTCCAATAGTGCAGTACACCCACAATTACTGACCCTCCAAAAGTGCAGCACCCCCTCAATTACTGACTCTCCAATAGTGCAGTACACCCACAATTACTGACCCTCCAAAAGTGCAGCACCCCCTCAATTACTGACCCTCCAAAAGTGCAGCACCCCCTCAATTACTGACCCTCCAAAAGTGCAGCACCCCCTCAATTACTGACTCTCCAATAGTGCAGTACACCCACAATTACTGACACTCCAATAGTGCAGCACACCCTCAATTACTGACACTCCAATAGTGCAGCACACCCTCAATTACTGACACTCCAATAGTGCAGCACACCCTCAATTACTGACACTCCAATAGTGCAGCACACCCTCAATTACTGACACTCCAATATTGCAGCACACCCTCAATTACTGACACTCCAATAGTGCAGCACACCCTCAATTACTGACTCTCCAATAGTGCAGTACACCCACAATTACTGACACTCCAATAGTGCAGCACACCCTCAATTACTGACACTCCAATAGTGCAGCACACCCTCAATTACTGACACTCCAATAGTGCAGCACACCCTCAATTACTGACACTCCAATAGTGCAGCACACCCTCAATTACTGACAGTCCAATATTGCAGCACCCCCTCAATTACTGACCCTCCAATAGTGCAGCACACCCTCAATTACTGACACTCCAATAGTGCAGCACACCCTCAATTACTGACACTCCAATAGTGCAGATCACCCTCAATTACTGACACTCCAATAGTGCAGCACACCCTCAATTACTGACACTCCAATAGTGCAGCACACCCTCAATTACTGACTCTCCAATAGTGCAGCAAACCCTCAATTACTGTCTCTCCAATATTGCAGCACACCCTCAATTGCTGACACTCCAATAGTGCAGCAAACCCTCAATTACTGACTCTCCAATATTGCAGCACACCCTCAATTGCTGACACTCCAATAGTGCAGCACACCCTCAATTACTGACCCTCCAATAGTGCAGAATTCCCTCAATTACTGACCCTCCAATGGTGCTGCAAACCCTCAATTACTGACACTCCAATATTGCAGCAAACCCTCAATTACTGACACTCCAATAGTGCAGCAAACCCTCAATTACTGTCCCTCCAATAGTGCAGCACACCCTCAATTACTGACCATACAATAGTGCAGCACACCCTCAATTACTGACACTCCAATAGTGCAGCACACCCTCAATTACTGACACTCCAATAGTGCAGCACACCCTCAATTACTGACCCTCCAATAGGGCAGCACACCCTCAATTACTGACACTCCAATAGTGCAGCACACCCTCAATTACTGACTCTCCAATAGTGCAGCACACCCACAATTACTGACACTCCAATAGTGCAGCACACCCTCAATACTGACTCTCCAATAGTGCAGCACACCCTCAATTACTGACTCTCCAATAGTGCAGCACACCCTCAATTACTGACCCTCCAATAGTGCAGGACACCCTCAATTACTGACCCTCCAATAGTGCAGCACACACTGCGGGATTGGTGTGGGCAGTGGTGTAACGCTGTGGGGGTGAAGTGGGCAGTGGTGTAGCGCTGTAGGAGTGGTATGGGCAGTGGTGTAGCGCTGTAGGAGTGTTGTGTTCAGTGGTGTAGCGATGTGGGAGTGGTGTGGGCAGTGGTGTAGAGTTGCGGGAGTGATGTGTGTAGTGGTGTAGTTCCGTGGTAGTGGTGTGGGCATTGGTTTAATGCTGTGGGAGTGGTGTGGGCAGCGGTGTAGCGCTGTGGGAGTGGTGTGGGCAGTGGTGTAGTTCTTTGGGAGTGGTGTGGGTTGTGGTGTAGCGCTGTGGGAGTGGTGTGGGCAGTGGTGTAGCGCTGTGGGAGTGGTGTGGGCAGTGGTTTAGCGCTGTGGGAGTGGTGTGGGCAGTGGTGTAGCGCTGTGGGAGTGGTGTGGTCAGTGGTGTAGCGCTGTGGGAGTGGTGTGGGCAGTGGTGTAGTGCTGTGGGAGTGGTGTGGTCAGTGGTGTAGCGCTGTGGGAGTGGTGTGGGCAGTGGTGTAGTGCTGTGGGAGTGGTGTGGGCAGTGATGTAGCGCTGTGGGAGTGGTGTGGGCAGTGGTGTAGTGCTGGGGGAGAGGTGTGTGCAGTGGTGTAGCGCTGCGGGAGTCGTGTGGGCAGAGCTGTAGCGCTGTGGGAGTGGTGTGGGCAGTGGTGTAGCGCTGTGGGATTGGTGTGGGCGGTGGTGAAGCGCTGTGGGAGTGGTGTGGGCGGTGGTGAAGCGCTGTGGGTGTGCTGTGGGCAGTGGTGTAGTGCTGTGGGAGTGTTGTGGGCAGTGGTGTAGCGCTGTGGGAGTGGTGTGGGCAGTGGTGTAGCGCTGTGGGAGTGTTGTGGGCAGTGGTGTAGCGCTGTGGGAATGGTGTGGGCAGTGGTGTAGTGCTGTGGGAGTGGTGTGGGCAGTGGTGTAGCGCTGTGGGATGTGGTGTACTGCTGTGGGTGTGGTGTGGGCAGTGGTGTAGCGCTGTGGGTGTGGTGTGGGCAGTGGTGTAGAGCTGTGGGAGTGGTGTGGCAGTGGTGTAGAGCTGTGGGAGTGGTGTGGGTAGTGCTGTAGCGCTGTTGGAGTGGTTTGGGCAGTAGTGTAGCGCTGTGGGAGTGGTGTGTGGCAGTGGTGTAGTACTGTGGGAGTGGTGTGGGCAATGGTGTAGCGCTGTGTGAGTGGTTTGGGCAGTGGTTTAGCGCTGTGGGAGTGGTGTGGCCAGTGGTGTAGTGCTGTGGGAGTTGTGTGGGCAGTGGTGTAGAGCTGTGGGAGTGGTGTGGGAAGTAGGGTAGCGCTGTGGGAGTGATGTGGGGAGTGGTGTAGCGCTTTGGGAGTGGTGTGGGCAGTGGTGTAGCGCTTTGGGTTTGGTGTGTGCAGTGGTGTAGCGCTGTGGGAGTGGTTTGGGCAGTGCTGTAGCGCTGTGGGAGTGGTTTGGCAGTGGTGTGCTGCTGTGGGAGTGGTGTGAGCAGTGATGTAGCGCTGTGGGTGTGGTATGGGCAGTGGTGTAGCGCTGTGGGAGTTTTATGGGCAGTGGTGCAGTGCTTTGGGAGTGGTGTTGAGCAATGGTGTAGCGCTCTTTGAGTGGTTTGTGTAGTGGTGTTACGCTGTGGGAGTGGTGCGGGCAGTGTTGTAGCGCTGTGGGAGTGTTTTGGGCAGTGGTATAACGCTTTGGGAGTGGGGTGGGCAGTGATATAACGCTGAGGGAGTGGTGTGGGCAGTGGTGTAGAGGTGCGGGAGTGGTGTGGGCAGTGGTGTAGCGCTGTGGGAGTGGTGTGTGCAGTGATGTTGCGCTGTGGGAGTGGTGTGGGCATTGGTGTTGCGCTGTGTGAGTGGTGTGGGCAGTGGTATAGCGCTTTGGGTCTGGTGTGGGAAGGGGTGTAGCGCTGTGGGAGTGGTGTGGGTAGTGGTGTAGCGCTGTGGGAGTGGTGTGGGCTGTGGTGTAGCGCTGTGGGAGTGCTGTGGGCAGTGGTGTAGCGCTGTGGGAGTAGTGTGGGGAGTGGTGTAGCGCTGTAGTAGTGGTGTGGGCAATGGTGTAGCGCTGAGTGTGTGGTGTGGGCAGTGGTATAACGCTTTGGTAGTGGTGTAGGCAGTGGTATAACGCTGTGGGAGTGGTGCGGGCAGTGGTGTAGCGCTGTAGGAGTGGTGTGGCAGTGGTGTAGAGCTGTGGGAGTGGTGTGGCAGTTGTGTAGAGCTGTGGAAGAGGTGTGGTGAGTCGTGTAGCGCTGTGGGAGTGGTGTGGGCAGTGGTGTAGTGCTGTGGGAGTGTTGTGGGCAGTGGTGTATCGCTGTGGGAGTGGTGTGGGCAGTGGTGCAGTGCTGTGGGATTGGTGTGGGCAGTGGTGTAGTGCTGTGGTTTGGTGTGGGTTGTGGTGTAGCGCTGTGGGAGTGGTGAGGGCAGTCGTGTAGCGCTGTGGGAGTGGTGTGGGTTGTGGAGTAGCTCTGTGGGAGTGGTGTGGTCAGTGGTGTTGAGCTGTGGGTGCGGTGTGGGGTGTGGTGTTGCGCTATGGGAGTGGTGTGGGCAGTTGTGTAGCGCTTTGGGAGTGGTGTGGGCAGTGGTGTAGCGCTTTGGGTTTGGTGTGGGCATTGGTGTAGCGCTGTGGGAGTTGCATGTGCAGTGGTGTGGGATGTGGTGTAGAGCGGTGTGAGGGTTGTGGACAGTGGTGTAGCGCTGTGGGAGGGCTGAGGGCAGTGGTGTTGCGCCTTGGGAGTGCTGTGGGCAGTGGTGTAGCGCTGTGGGAGTAGTGTGGGGAGTGGTGTAGCGCTGTAGTAGTGGTGTGGGCAATGGTGTAGCGCTGAGTGTGTGGTGTGGGCAGTGGTATAACGCTTTGGTAGTGGTGTAGGCAGTGGTATAACGCTGTGGGAGTGGTGCGGGCAGTGCTGTAGAGCTGTGGGAGTGGTGTGGCAGTGGTGTAGAGCTGTGGGAGTGGTGTGGCAGTGGTGTAGAGCTGTGGGAGTGGTGTGGCAGTGGTGTAGAGCTGTGGGAGTGGTGTGGGCAGTAGTGTAGCGCTGTCGGAGTGGTGTGAGCAGTGTTGTAGCGCTGTGGGAGTGGTGTGGGCAGTGGTGTAGTGCTGTGGGATTGGTGTGGGCAGTGGTGTAGTGCTGTGGTTTGGTGTGGGTTGTGGTGTAGCGCTGTGGGAGTGGTGAGGGCAGTCGTGTAGCGCTGTGGGAGTGGTGTGGGTTGTGGAGTAGCTCTGTGGGAGTGGTGTGGTCAGTGGTGTTGAGCTGTGGGTGCGGTGTGGGGTGTGGTGTTGCGCTATGGGAGTGGTGTGGGCATTTGTGTAGCGCTTTGGGAGTGGTGTGGGCAGTGGTGCAGCGCTTTGGGTTTGGTGTGGGCATTGGTGTAGCGCTGTGGGAGTTGCATGTGCAGTGGTGTGGGATGTGGTGTAGAGCGGTGTGAGGGTTGTGGACAGTGGTGTAGCGCTGTGGGAGTGGTGAGGGCAGTGGTGTAGCGCTGTGGGAGTGTTGTGGGCAGTGGTGCAACTCTGTGGGAGTGGTGTGGGCAGTGGTGTAGCGCCTTGGGAGTGGTGTGGGCAGTGGTGTAGAGCTGTGGGAGTGGTGTGGGTTGTGGTGTAGCGCTGTGGGAGTGTTGTGGGCAGTGGTGTAGTACTTTGGGAGTGTTGTGTGTTGTGGTGTAGCGCTGTGGGAGTGGTATGGACAATGGAGTAGCGCTGTAGGAGTGTTGTGGGCAATGGTGTAGCGCTGTGTGTGTGGTGTGGGCAGAAGTATAACGCTTTGGGAGTGGTGTGGGCAGTGCTGTAGCACTGTGGGAGTGGTGTGGCAGTGGTGTAGAGCTGTGGGGGTGGTGTGGCAGTGGTGTAGAGCTGTGGGAGTGGTGTGGGCAGTGATGTAGTGCTGTGGGAGTGGTGTGGGCAATGGTGTAGCGCTGTGTGAGTGGTTTGGGCAGTAGTGTAGCGCTGTGGGAGTGGTGTGGTGTGTGGTGTAGTGCTGTGGGAGTGGTGTGGGCAGTGGTGTAGAGCTGTGGGAGTGGTGTGGTGTGTGGTGTAGCGCTCTGGGAGTGGTGTGAGCAGTGGTGTAGCGCTGTGGGAGTTTTATGGGCAGTGGTGCAGTGCTTTGGGAGTCGTGTTGAGCAATGGTGTAGCGCTCTTTGAGTGGTTTGTGTAGTGGTGTTACGCTGTGGGAGTGGTGTGGGCAGTTGTGGAGTGCTGTGGGACTGTTGTGGGCAGTGGTGTAGCGCTGTGGGAGTTGTGTAGGTAATGGTGTAGCGCTGTGGGAGTGGTGTGTGGCATTGGTGTATCGCTGTGGGAGTGGTGTGGGTAGTGGTGTAGCGCTGTGTGTGTGCTGTGGGCAGTGATTTACGCTTTGGGAGTGGTGTAGGCAGTGGTATAACGCTGTGGGAGTGGTGTGGGCAGTGGTGTATTGCTGTGGGAGTGGTTTGGGTTTTGGTGTAGCGCTGTGGGAGTGGTGTGGGCAGTGATATAACGCTGTGGGAGTGGTGTGGGCAGTGCTGTAGCGCTGTGGGAGTGGTGTGGGCAGTGATATAACGCTGTGGGAGTGGTGTGGGCAGTGCTGTAGCGCTGTGGGAGTGGTGTGGGCAGTGATATAACGCTGTGGGAGTGGTGTGGGCAGTGCTGTAGCGCTGTGGGAGTGGTGTGGTCAGTGGTATAGTGCTGTGGGAGTGATTTGGGCAGTGGTGTAGTGCGGTGGGAGTGGTGTGGGTTTTGGTGTAGCGCCTTGGGAGTGTTGTGGGCAGTGGTATAACGCTGTGGGAGTGGCGTGGTCAGTGGTGTAGTGCTGTGGGAGTGGTGTGGGCAGTGGTGTTGCGATGTGGGAGTGGTGTGGGCATTGGTGTTGCGCTGTGTGAGTGGTGTGGGCAGTGGTGATGCGCTTTGGGTCTGGAGTTGGAAGTGGTGCAGCGCTGTGGGAGTGTTGCGGTCATTGGTGTAGTGCTGTGGGAGAGGTGTGGGCAGTGGTGTAGCGTTGTGGGAGTTGCATGGGCAGTGGTGTGGGATGAGGTGTAGAGCGGTGGGAGTGTTGTGGGCATTGGTGTAGCGCTGTGGGAGTGGTGAGGGCAGTGATGTAGCGCTGTGGGAGTGTTGTGGGCAGTGGTGTAGCGCTGTGGGTGTGGTGTGGGCAGTGGTGTACCGCTGTGGGAGTGTTATGGGCAGCGTTGTACTGCTTTGGGAGTGGTGTGAGCAGTGGTGTAGCGCTCTGTGAGTGGTTTGGGCAGTGGTGTAGCGCTGTGGGAGTGGTGTGTGCAGTGGTGTAGCGCTGTAGGAGTGGTGTGGGCAATGTTGTAGCGCTGTGTATGTGGTGTGGGCAGTGGTTTAACGCTTTGGGAATGGTGTAGGCAGTGGTATAACGCTGTGGGAATGGTGTGGGCAGTGCTGTAGCACTGTGGGAGTGGTGTGGGCAGTGGTGTATCGCTGTGGGAGTAGTGTGGGTTGTGGAGTAGCACTGTGGGAGTGGTGTGGGCAGTGGTGTAGAGCTGTGGTGTGAGCAGTGGTGTAGCGCTGTGGGAGTGGTGTGAGCAGTGGTATAGCGCTGTTTGTGTGGCATGGGCAGTGGTGTAGGGCTGTGGGAGTGGTGTGGGCAGAGGTGTAGCGCTGTAGGAGTGGTGTGGACAGTGGTATAACGCTTTGGGAGTGGGGAGGGCAGTGGTATAACGCTGTGGGAGTGGTGTGGGCAGTGGTGTAGAGGTGCAGGAGTGGTGTGGGCAGTGGTGTAGCGCTGTGGGAGTGGTGTGGGCAGTGGTGTTGCGCTGTGGGAGTGGTGTTGGCATTGGTGTTGCGCTGTGTGAGTGGTGTGGGAAGTGGTGTAGCGCTTTGGGTCTGGTGTGGGAAGTGGTGTAGCGCTGTGGGAGTGGTGTGGTTAGTGGTGTAGTGCTGTGGGAGTGGTTTGGGCAGTGGTGTAGCGCTGTGGGAGTGGTGTGGGCAGTGGTGTTGCGCTGTGGGAGTGGTGTGGGCAGTGGTGTAGCGCCTTGGGAGTGGTGTGGGCAGTGGTGTAGCGCTCTGGGAGTGGTGTGGGCAGTGGTGTAGCGCTGTGGGAGTTTTGTGGGCTGTGGTGTAGCGCTGTGGGAGTTTTGTGGGCTGTGGTGTAGCGCTGTGGGAGTGTTGTGGGCAGTGGTATAACGCTTTGGGAGTGGTGTGGGCAGTGCTGTAGCACTGTTGGAGAAGTGTGGCAGTGGTGTAGAGCTGTGGGAGTAGTGTGGGGAGTCGTGTAGCGCTGTCGGAGTGGTGTGAGCAGTGGTGTAGTGCTGAGGGTGTGGTGTGGGCAGTGGTGTAGCGCTGTGGGAGTGGTGTGGGCAGTGGTGTAGCGCTGAGGGATAGAGTGGGCAGTGGTGTAGCGCTGTGGGAGTGGTGTGGGCAGTGGTGTAGCGCTATGGGAGTGGTGTGGGCAGTTGTGTAGCGCTTTGGGAGTGGTGTGGGCAGTGGTGTAGCGCTTTGGGTTTGGTGTGGGCATTGGTGTAGCGCTGTGGGAGTTGCATGTGCAGTGGTGTGGGATGTGGTGTAGAGCGGTGTGAGTGTTGTGGGCAGTGGTTTAGCGCTGTGGGAGTGGTGAGGGCAGTGGTGTAGCGCTCTGGGAGTGTTGTGGGCAGTGGTGTAGCTCTGTGGCAGTGGTGTGGGCAGTGGTGTAGCGCCTTGGGACTGGTGTGGGCAGTGGTGTAGCGCTGTGGGAGTGGTGTGGGTTGTGGTGTAGCGCTCTGGGAGTATTGTGGGTTGTGGTGTAGTGCTGTGGGAGTGTTGTGGGCAGTGGTGTAGAGCGGTGGGAGTTGTGTAGGTAATGGTGTAGCGCTGTGGGAGTGGTGTGTGGCATTGGTGTAGCGCTGTGGGAGTGGTGTGGGCAGTGGTGTAGCACTGTGGGAATGGTGAGGGCAGTGGTGTAGCGCTGTGTGTGTGGTTTGGGCAGTGGTGTATTGCTGTGGGAGTGGTGTGGGTTTTGGTGTAGCGCTGTGGGAGTGGTGTGGGTTTTGGTGTAGCGCTTTGGTAGTGGTGTGGCAGTTGTGTAGCGCTGTGTGTGTGGTGTGGGCAGTGGTGTAGTGCGGTGGGAGTGGTGTGGGCAGTGGTGAAGCGCTGTGTGTGTGGTGTGGGCAGTGGTATAACGCTGTGGGAGTGGCGTGGACAGTGGTTTAGCGCTGTGGGAGTGGTGTGGGCAGTGGTATAACGCTGTGGGAGTGGCGTGGACAGTGGTGTAGCGCTGTGGGAGTGGTGTGGGCAGTGGCGTTGCGCTGTGTGAGTGGTGTGGGCAGTGGTGTAGCGCTTTGGGTCTGGAGTTGGAAGTGGTGCAGCGCTGTGGGAGTGTTGCGGTTATTGGTGTAGTGCCGTGGGAGTGGTTTGGACAGTGGTGTAGTGCTGTGGGAGAGGTGTGGGCAGTTGTGTAGTGCTGTGGGAGTGGTGTGGGCAGAGGTGTAGCGTTGTGGGAGTTGCATGGGCAGTGGTGTGGGATGAGGTGTAGAGCGGTGGGAGTGTTGTGGGCAGTGGTGTAGCGCTGTGGGACTGTTGTGGGCAGTGGTGTAGCGCTTTGGGATTGGTGTGGGCAGTGGTGTAGCGCTGTGGGTGTGGTGTGGGCAGTGGTGTAGCGCTGTGGGAGTGTTATGGGCAGCGTTGTACTGCTTTGGGAGTGGTGTGAGCAGTGGTGTAGAGCTCTGTCAGTTTTTGGGCAGTGGTGTAGCGCTGTGGGAGTGGTGTGTGCAGTGGTGTAGCGCTGTAGGAGTGGTGTGGGCAATGTTGTAGCGCTGTGTGTGTAGTGTGGGCAGTGGTATAACGCTTTGGGAATGGTGTAGGCAGTGGTATAACGCTGTGGGAATGGTGTGGGCAGTGCTGTAGCACTGTGGGAGTTGTGTGGCAGTGGTGTAGAGCTGTGGGAGTGGTGTGGGGAGTGGTGTAGCGCTGTGGGAGAGGTGTTGGCAGTGGTGTAGCGCTGTGGGAGTGGTGTGGGCAGTGGTGTATCGCTGTGGGAGTGGTGTGGGTTGTGGAGTAGCACTGTGGGAGTGGTGTGGGCAGTGGTGTAGAGCTATGGGAGTGGTGTGGGCCGTGGTGTAGCGCTGTGGGAGTGGTGTGGGCCGTGGTGTAGCGCTGTGGTGTGAGCAGTGGTGTAGTGCTGTGGGAGTGGTGTGGGCAGTGGTGTAGCGCTGTGGGTGTGGTGTGAGCAGTGGTATAGCGCTGTTGGTGTGGTATGGGCAGTGGTGTAGGGCTGTGGGAGTGGTGTGGGCAGTGGTATAACGCTTTGGGAGTGTGGTGGGCAGTGGTATAACGCTGTGGGAGTGGTGTGGGCAGTGGTGTAGAGGTGCAGGAGTGGTGTGGGCAGTGGTGTAGCGCTGTGGGAGTGGTGTGGGCAGTGGTGTTGCGCTGTGGGAGTGGTGTGGGTATTGGTGTTGCGCTGTGTGAGTGGTGTGGGCAGTGGTGTAGCGCTTTGGGTCTGGTGTGGGAAGTGGTGTAGCGCTGTGGGAGTGGTGTGGTTAGTGCTGTAGTGCTGTGGGAGTGGTTTGGACAGTGGTGTAGTGCTGTTGGAGTGGTGTGGGCAGTTGTGTAGCGCTGTGGGAGTGGTGTGGGCAGTGGTGTAGCGCTGTGGGAGTTGCATGGGTAGTAGTGTGGGATGTGGTGTAGAGCGGTGGGAGTGTTGTGTGTAGTGGTGTGGCGCTGTGGGAGTGGTGAGGGCAGTGGTGTAGCGCTGTGGGAGGGGTGAGGGCAGTGGTGTTGCGCTGTGGGAGTGGTGTGGGCAGTGGTGTAGCGCTGTGGGAGTTTTGTGGGCAGTGGTGTAGCGCTGTGGGAGTGGTGTGGACAGTGGTGTAGCGCTGTGGGAGTAGTGTGGGCAGTGGTGAAGCGCTGTAGTAGTGGTGTGGGCAATGGTGTAGCGCTGAGTGTGTGGTGTGGGCAGTGGTATAACGCTTTGGGAGTGGTGTAGGCAGTGGTATAACGCTGTGGGAGTGGTGTGGGCAGTGCTGTAGCACTGTTGGAGAAGTGTGGCAGTGGTGTAGAACTGTGGGAGTGGTGTGGCAGTGGTGTATCGCTGTGGGAGTGGGGTGGGCAGTGGTATAACGCTGTGGGAGTGGTGTGGGCAGTGGTGTAGCGCTGTGGGAGTGGTGTGGGCAGTGGTGTTGCGCTGTGGGAGTGGTGTGGGCATTGGTGTTGCGCTGTGTGAGTGGTGTGGGCAATGGTGTAGCGCTTTGGGTCTGGTGTGGGAAGTGGTGTAGCGCTGTGGGAGTGGTGTGGTTAGTGGTGTAGCGCTGTGGGAGTTGCATGGGCAGTAGTGTGGGATGTGGTGTAGAGCGGTGGGAGTGTTGTGAGTAGTGGTGTAGCGCTGTGGGAGTGGTGAGGGCAGTGGTGTAGCGCTGTGGGAGTTGTGAGGGCAGTGGTATAGCGCTCTGGGAGTGGTGTGGGTTGTGGTATAGCGCTGAGGGAATGTTGTGGGCCGTGGTGTAGCGCTGTGGGAGTTTTGTGGGCAGTGGTGTAGCGCTGTGGGAGTGGTGTGGGCAGTGTTGTAGCGCTGTGGGAGTAGTGTGGGCAGGGGTGAAGCGCTGTATTAGTGGTGTGGGCAATGGTGTACCGCTGAGTGTGTGGTGTGGGCAGTGGTATAACGCTGTGGGAGTGGTGTGGGCAGTGCTTTAGCACTGTTGGAGAAGTGTGGCAGTGGTGTAGAGCTGTGGGAGTGGTGTGGCAGTGGTGCTGCGCTGTGGGAGTGATGTGTGCAGTGGTGTAGCGCTGAGGGATGGAGTTGGCAGTGGTGTAGCGCTGTGGGAGTGGTGTGGGCAGTGGTGTAGCGCTGTGGGAGTGGTGTGGGCAGTGGTGTAGCGCTTTGGGAGTGGTGTGGGCAGTGGTGTAGCGCTTTGGGTTTGGTGTGGGCATTGGTGTAGCGCTGTGGGAGTTGCATGGGCAGTGGTGTGGGATGAGGTGTAGAGCGGTGGGAGTGTTGTGGGCAGTGGTGTAGCGCCTTGGGAGTGGTGTGGGCAGTGTTGTAGCGCTGTGGGAGTGGTGTGGGTTGTGGTGTAGCGCTGTGGGAGTGTTGTGGGCAGTGGTGTAGCGCTGTGTGTGTGCTGTGGGCAGTGATATAACGCTTTGGGAGTGGTGTAGGCAGTGGTTTCACGCTGTGGGAGTGGTGAGGGCAGTGGTGTAGTGCTGTGGGAGTGGTGTAGGCGGTGCTTTCACGCTGTGGGAGTGGTGAGGGCAGTGGTGTAGCGCTGTGGGAGTGAAGTGGGTTTTGGTGTAGCGCTGTGGGAATGGTGTGAGCAGTGGTGTAGCGCTGTGGGAATAGTGTGAGCAGTGGTATAACGCTGTGGGAGTGGTGTGGGCAGTGGTATAACGCTGTTGGTGTGGCGTGGGCAGTGGTGTAGAGGTGCGGCAGGGGTGTGGACAGTGTTGTAGCGCTGTGGGAGTGGTGTGGGCATTGGTATAACGCTGTGGGAGTGGTGTGGGCAGTGCTGTAGCACAGTGGGAGAAGTGTGGCAGTGGTGTAGAGCGGTGGGAGTGGTGTGGGGAGTCGTGTAGCGCTGTGGGAATGGTGTGGGCAGTGGTGTAGTGCTGTGGGAGTGGTGTGGCAGTGGTGTAGTGCTGTGGGAGTGGTGTGGCAGTGGTGTAGAGCTGTGGGAGTGGTGTGGGGAGTCGTGTAGCGCTGTGGGAATGGTGTGGGCAGTAGTGTAGCGCTGTGGGAGTGGTGTGGTTAGTGGTGTGACGCTGTGGGAGTGTTGTGGGCAGTGGTTTAGTGCTGTGGGAGTGGTGTGGGCAGTGGTGTAGCGCTGTAGTAGTGGTGTGGGCAATGGTGTAGCGCTGAGTGTGTGGTGTGGGCAGTGGTATAACGCTTTGGGAGTGGTGTAGGCAGTGGTGTAGTGCTGTGGGTGTTGTGTGGATTTTGTAGTAGCGCTGAGGGATGGAGTGGGCAGTGGTGTAGCGCTGTGGGAGTGTTGTGGGCAGTTGTGTAGCGCTTTGGGGGTTGTGTGGGCAGTGGTGTAGCGCTTTGGGTTTGGTGTGGGCATTGGTGTAGCGCTGTGGGAGTTGCATGGGCAGTGGTGTGGAATGTGGTGTAGAGCGGTGGGAGTGATGTTGGCAGTGGTGTAGAGCTGTGGGAGTGGTGTGGGCAGTGGTGTAGTGCCTTGGGAGTGGTGTGGGCAGTGGTGTAGCGCTGTGGGAGTGGTGTGGGCAGTTGTGTAGCGCCTTGGGAGTGGTGTGGGCAGTGGTGTAGCGCTGTGGGAGTGGTGTGGGTTGTGGTGTAGCGCTGTGGGAGTGTTGTGGGCAGTGGTGTAGCGCTGTGGGAGTTGTGTAGGTAATGGTGTAGCGCTGTGCGAGTGATGTGTGGCATTGGTGTAGCGCTGTGGGAGTGGTGTGGGTAGTGGTGTAGCGCTCTGTGTGTGCTGTGGGCAGTGATATAACGCTTTGGGAGTGGTGTAGGCAGTGGTTTCACGCTGTGGGAGTGGTGAGGGCAGTGGTGTAGCGCTGTGTGTGTGTTGTGGGCAGTGGTGTATTGCTGTGGGAGTGGTGTGGGTTTTGGTGTAGCGCTGTGGGAGTGGTGTGGGCAGTGGTATAACGCTGTGGGAGTGGTCTGGGCAGTGCTGTAGCGCTGTGGGAGTGGTGTGGTCAGTGGTGTAGTGCTGTGGGAGTGGTTTGGGCAGTGGTGTAGTGCTGTGGGAGTGGTGTGGGCAGTGGTGAAGCGCTGTGGGAGTGGTGTGGGTTTTGGTGTAGCGCTGTGGGTGTGGTGTGGGCAGTGGTATAACGCTTTGGGAATGGTGTGGGCAGTGGTATAACGCCTTGGGTGTGGCGTGGGCAGTGGTGTAGCGCTGTGGGAGTGTTGCGGTTAGTGGTGTAGTGCTGTGGGAGTGGTGTGGGCAGTGGTTTCACGCTGTGTGAGTGGTGTGGGCAGTGGTGTAGCGCTTTGGGTATGGAGTTGGAAGTGGTGTAGCGCTGTGGGAGTGTTGCGGTTAGTGGTGTAGTGCTGTGGGAGTGGTTTGGACAGTGGTGTAGTGCTGTGGGAGAGGTGTGTGCAGTTGTGTAGCGCTGTGGGACTGGTGTGGGCAGTGTTGTAGCGCTGTGGGATTTGCTTGGGCAGTAGTGTGGGATGTGGTGTAGAGCAGTGGGAGTGTTGTGGGCAGTGGTGTTGCGTTGTGGGAGTGGTGTGGGCAGTGGTATAACGCTTTGGGAGTGGTGTAGGCAGTGCTGTAGAGCTGTGGGAGTGGTGTGGGGGGTCGTGTAGCGCTGTGGGAATGGTGTGGGCAGTGGTATAACGCTTTGGGAGTGGTGTAGGCAGTGTTATAACGCTGTGGGAGTTGTGTGGGCAGTGCTGTAGCACTGTGGGAGAAGTGTGGCAGTGGTGTAGAGCTGTGGGAGTGGTGAGGGGAGTTGTGTAGCGCTGTGGGAATGGTTTGGGCAGTGGTGTAGCGCTGTGGGAGTGGTGTGGGCAGTGGTGTAGCGCTGTGGGAGTGGTGTAAGCAGTGGTGTAGCGCTGTGGGAGTGTTGTGGGCAATGGCGTAGCGCTGTGTGAGTGCTTTTGGGCAGTGGTGTAGCGCTATGGGAGTGGTGTGGGCAGTTGCGTAGCGCTTTGGGAGTGGTGTGGGCAGTGATTTAGCGCTTTGCGTTTGGTGTGGGCATTGATGTAGCGCTGTGGGAGTTGCATGGGCAGTGGTGTGGGATGTGGTGTAGAGCGGTGGGAGTGTTGTGGGCAGTGGTGTAGCGCTGTGGGAGTGGTGAGGGCAGTGGTGTAGCGCTGTGTGATTGTTTTGGGCAGTGGTGTAGCGCTGTAGGAGTGGTGAGGGCAGTGGTGTAGCGCCTTGGGAGTGGTGTGGGCAGTGGTGTAGCGCTGTGGGAGTGGTGTGGGTGGTGGTGTAGCGCTGTGGGAGTGAAGTGGGCAGTGGTGTAGCGCTGTAGGAGCGGTGTGGGCAATCGTGTAGCGCTGTGTGTGTGCTGTGGGAAATGATATAACGCTTTGGGAGTTGTTTAGGCAGCTGTATAACGCTGTGGGAGTGGTGAGTGCAGAGGTGTAGTGCTGTGGGAATGGTTGGGCAGTGGTGTGGCGCTGTGTGTGTGGGTATAACACTTTGGGAGTGGTGTAGGCAGTGGTATAGTGCTTGGGAATATTGTGGGCAGTGGTGTAGTGCTGTGGGAGTGGTGTGGGCAGTGGTGTAGTGCTGTGGGAGTGGTGTGGGCAGTGGTGTAGTGCTGTGGGAGTGGTTTGGGCAGTGGTGTAGTGCTGTGGGAGTGGTGTGGGCAGTGGTGTAGCGCTGTGGGAGTGGTGTGGGCAGTGGTGTTGTGCTGTGGGAGTGGTTTGGGCAGTGGTGTAACGCTGTGGGAGTGGCGTGGGCAGTGGTTTAGAGGTGCGGCAGTGGTGTGGACAGTGGTGTAGCGCTGTGGGAGTGGTGTGGGCAGTGGTGTTGCGCTGTGGGAGAGGTGTGGGTATTTGTGTTGCGCTGTGTGAGTGGTCTTGCCAGTGGTGTAGCCCTTTGGGAGTGTTTTGGACAGGGGTGTAGTGCTGTGGGAGTGGTGTGGGCAGTGGTGTGGGTTGGGGTGTAGCGCTGTGGGAGTGGTGTGGGCAGTGGTGTGACGCTGTGGGAGTGGTGTGGACATTGGTATATCGCTTTGGGAGTGGGTTGGGCAATGGTATGACGCTGTGGGAGTGGTGTGTGCAGTGGTGTAGAGGTGCGGGAGTGGTGTGTGCAGTACTGTAGCGCTTTGGGTTTGGTGTGGGCATTGGTGTAGCGCTGTGGGAGTGGTGTGGACAGTGGTGTAGCGCTGTGGGAGTGGTGTGGGCATTGGTGTAGCGCTGTGGGAGTGGTGTGGGCAGTGGTGTAGCGCTGTGGGAGTTGCATGGGCAGTGGTGTGGGATGTGGTGTAGAGCGGTGGGAGTGTTGTGGGCGGCGGTGTAGCGCTGTTGGAGTGGTGTGGGCAGTGGTGTAGCGCCTTGGGAGTGGTGTGGGCAGTGGTGTAGCGCTGTGGGAGTGGTTTGGGTTGTGGTGTAGCGCTGTGGGAGTGTTGTGGGCAGTGGTGTAGCGCTGTAGGAGCGGTGTGGGCAATCGTATAGCGCTGTGTGTGTGCTGTGGGCAGTGATATAACGCTTTAGGAGTGGTGAAAGCAGTGGTATAACGCTGTGGGAGTGGTGTGGGCAGTGGTGTAGCGCTGTGCGAGTGGTGTGGGCAGTGGTGAAGCGCTGTGTGTGTGGTGTGGGCAGTGGTGTAGTGCTGTGGGAGTGGTGTGGGTTTTGGTGTAGCGCTGTGGGAGTGGTGTGGGCAGTGGTTTAACGCTTTGGGAGTGGTGTGGGCAGGGGTGTAGCGCAGTGGGAGTGGTGTGGGCAGTGGTGTAGCGCTTTGTGTCTGGAGTTGGAAGTGGTGTAGCGCTGTGGAAGTTGCATGGGGAAGTGGTGTGGGATGAGGTGTAGAGCGGTGGGATTCTTGTGGGCAGTGGTGTAGCGCTGTGGGAGTGGTGAGGGCAGTGATGTAGCGCTGTGGGACTGTTGTGGGCAGTGGTGTAGCGCTGTGGGATTGATGTGTGCAGTGGTGTAGCGCCTTTGGAGTGGTGTGGGCAGTGATATAACGCTTTGGGAGTGGTGTAGGCAGTGGTTTCACGCTGTGGGAGTGGTGAGGGCAGTGGTGTAGTGCTGTGGGAGTGGTGTAGGCGGTGCTTTCACGCTGTGGGAGTGGTGAGGGCAGTGGTGTAGCGCTGTGGGAGTGAAGTGGGTTTTGGTGTAGCGCTGTGGGAATGGTGTGAGCAGTGGTGTAGCGCTGTGGGAATAGTGTGAGCAGTGGTATAACGCTGTGGGAGTGGTGTGGGCAGTGGTATAACGCTGTTGGTGTGGCGTGGGCAGTGGTGTAGAGGTGCGGCAGGGGTGTGGACAGTGTTGTAGCGCTGTGGGAGTGGTGTGGGCATTGGTATAACGCTGTGGGAGTGGTGTGGGCAGTGCTGTAGCACAGTGGGAGAAGTGTGGCAGTGGTGTAGAGCGGTGGGAGTGGTGTGGGGAGTCGTGTAGCGCTGTGGGAATGGTGTGGGCAGTGGTGTAGTGCTGTGGGAGTGGTGTGGCAGTGGTGTAGTGCTGTGGGAGTGGTGTGGCAGTGGTGTAGAGCTGTGGGAGTGGTGTGGGGAGTCGTGTAGCGCTGTGGGAATGGTGTGGGCAGTAGTGTAGCGCTGTGGGAGTGGTGTGGTTAGTGGTGTGACGCTGTGGGAGTGTTGTGGGCAGTGGTTTAGTGCTGTGGGAGTGGTGTGGGCAGTGGTGTAGCGCTGTAGTAGTGGTGTGGGCAATGGTGTAGCGCTGAGTGTGTGGTGTGGGCAGTGGTATAACGCTTTGGGAGTGGTGTAGGCAGTGGTGTAGTGCTGTGGGTGTTGTGTGGATTTTGTAGTAGCGCTGAGGGATGGAGTGGGCAGTGGTGTAGCGCTGTGGGAGTGTTGTGGGCAGTTGTGTAGCGCTTTGGGGGTTGTGTGGGCAGTGGTGTAGCGCTTTGGGTTTGGTGTGGGCATTGGTGTAGCGCTGTGGGAGTTGCATGGGCAGTGGTGTGGAATGTGGTGTAGAGCGGTGGGAGTGATGTTGGCAGTGGTGTAGAGCTGTGGGAGTGGTGTGGGCAGTGGTGTAGTGCCTTGGGAGTGGTGTGGGCAGTGGTGTAGCGCTGTGGGAGTGGTGTGGGCAGTTGTGTAGCGCCTTGGGAGTGGTGTGGGCAGTGGTGTAGCGCTGTGGGAGTGGTGTGGGTTGTGGTGTAGCGCTGTGGGAGTGTTGTGGGCAGTGGTGTAGCGCTGTGGGAGTTGTGTAGGTAATGGTGTAGCGCTGTGCGAGTGATGTGTGGCATTGGTGTAGCGCTGTGGGAGTGGTGTGGGTAGTGGTGTAGCGCTCTGTGTGTGCTGTGGGCAGTGATATAACGCTTTGGGAGTGGTGTAGGCAGTGGTTTCACGCTGTGGGAGTGGTGAGGGCAGTGGTGTAGCGCTGTGTGTGTGTTGTGGGCAGTGGTGTATTGCTGTGGGAGTGGTGTGGGTTTTGGTGTAGCGCTGTGGGAGTGGTGTGGGCAGTGGTATAACGCTGTGGGAGTGGTCTGGGCAGTGCTGTAGCGCTGTGGGAGTGGTGTGGTCAGTGGTGTAGTGCTGTGGGAGTGGTTTGGGCAGTGGTGTAGTGCTGTGGGAGTGGTGTGGGCAGTGGTGAAGCGCTGTGGGAGTGGTGTGGGTTTTGGTGTAGCGCTGTGGGTGTGGTGTGGGCAGTGGTATAACGCTTTGGGAATGGTGTGGGCAGTGGTATAACGCCTTGGGTGTGGCGTGGGCAGTGGTGTAGCGCTGTGGGAGTGTTGCGGTTAGTGGTGTAGTGCTGTGGGAGTGGTGTGGGCAGTGGTTTCACGCTGTGTGAGTGGTGTGGGCAGTGGTGTAGCGCTTTGGGTATGGAGTTGGAAGTGGTGTAGCGCTGTGGGAGTGTTGCGGTTAGTGGTGTAGTGCTGTGGGAGTGGTTTGGACAGTGGTGTAGTGCTGTGGGAGAGGTGTGTGCAGTTGTGTAGCGCTGTGGGACTGGTGTGGGCAGTGTTGTAGCGCTGTGGGATTTGCTTGGGCAGTAGTGTGGGATGTGGTGTAGAGCAGTGGGAGTGTTGTGGGCAGTGGTGTTGCGTTGTGGGAGTGGTGTGGGCAGTGGTATAACGCTTTGGGAGTGGTGTAGGCAGTGCTGTAGAGCTGTGGGAGTGGTGTGGGGGGTCGTGTAGCGCTGTGGGAATGGTGTGGGCAGTGGTATAACGCTTTGGGAGTGGTGTAGGCAGTGTTATAACGCTGTGGGAGTTGTGTGGGCAGTGCTGTAGCACTGTGGGAGAAGTGTGGCAGTGGTGTAGAGCTGTGGGAGTGGTGAGGGGAGTTGTGTAGCGCTGTGGGAATGGTTTGGGCAGTGGTGTAGCGCTGTGGGAGTGGTGTGGGCAGTGGTGTAGCGCTGTGGGAGTGGTGTAAGCAGTGGTGTAGCGCTGTGGGAGTGTTGTGGGCAATGGCGTAGCGCTGTGTGAGTGCTTTTGGGCAGTGGTGTAGCGCTATGGGAGTGGTGTGGGCAGTTGCGTAGCGCTTTGGGAGTGGTGTGGGCAGTGATTTAGCGCTTTGCGTTTGGTGTGGGCATTGATGTAGCGCTGTGGGAGTTGCATGGGCAGTGGTGTGGGATGTGGTGTAGAGCGGTGGGAGTGTTGTGGGCAGTGGTGTAGCGCTGTGGGAGTGGTGAGGGCAGTGGTGTAGCGCTGTGTGATTGTTTTGGGCAGTGGTGTAGCGCTGTAGGAGTGGTGAGGGCAGTGGTGTAGCGCCTTGGGAGTGGTGTGGGCAGTGGTGTAGCGCTGTGGGAGTGGTGTGGGTGGTGGTGTAGCGCTGTGGGAGTGAAGTGGGCAGTGGTGTAGCGCTGTAGGAGCGGTGTGGGCAATCGTGTAGCGCTGTGTGTGTGCTGTGGGAAATGATATAACGCTTTGGGAGTTGTTTAGGCAGCTGTATAACGCTGTGGGAGTGGTGAGTGCAGAGGTGTAGTGCTGTGGGAATGGTTGGGCAGTGGTGTGGCGCTGTGTGTGTGGGTATAACACTTTGGGAGTGGTGTAGGCAGTGGTATAGTGCTTGGGAATATTGTGGGCAGTGGTGTAGTGCTGTGGGAGTGGTGTGGGCAGTGGTGTAGTGCTGTGGGAGTGGTGTGGGCAGTGGTGTAGTGCTGTGGGAGTGGTTTGGGCAGTGGTGTAGTGCTGTGGGAGTGGTGTGGGGCAGTGGTGTAGCGCTGTGGGAGTGGTGTGGGCAGTGGTGTTGTGCTGTGGGAGTGGTTTGGGCAGTGGTGTAACGCTGTGGGAGTGGCGTGGGCAGTGGTTTAGAGGTGCGGCAGTGGTGTGGACAGTGGTGTAGCGCTGTGGGAGTGGTGTGGGCAGTGGTGTTGCGCTGTGGGAGAGGTGTGGGTATTTGTGTTGCGCTGTGTGAGTGGTCTTGCCAGTGGTGTAGCCCTTTGGGAGTGTTTTGGACAGGGGTGTAGTGCTGTGGGAGTGGTGTGGGCAGTGGTGTGGGTTGGGGTGTAGCGCTGTGGGAGTGGTGTGGGCAGTGGTGTGACGCTGTGGGAGTGGTGTGGACATTGGTATATCGCTTTGGGAGTGGGTTGGGCAATGGTATGACGCTGTGGGAGTGGTGTGTGCAGTGGTGTAGAGGTGCGGGAGTGGTGTGTGCAGTACTGTAGCGCTTTGGGTTTGGTGTGGGCATTGGTGTAGCGCTGTGGGAGTGGTGTGGACAGTGGTGTAGCGCTGTGGGAGTGGTGTGGGCATTGGTGTAGCGCTGTGGGAGTGGTGTGGGCAGTGGTGTAGCGCTGTGGGAGTTGCATGGGCAGTGGTGTGGGATGTGGTGTAGAGCGGTGGGAGTGTTGTGGGCGGCGGTGTAGCGCTGTTGGAGTGGTGTGGGCAGTGGTGTAGCGCCTTGGGAGTGGTGTGGGCAGTGGTGTAGCGCTGTGGGAGTGGTTTGGGTTGTGGTGTAGCGCTGTGGGAGTGTTGTGGGCAGTGGTGTAGCGCTGTAGGAGCGGTGTGGGCAATCGTATAGCGCTGTGTGTGTGCTGTGGGCAGTGATATAACGCTTTAGGAGTGGTGAAAGCAGTGGTATAACGCTGTGGGAGTGGTGTGGGCAGTGGTGTAGCGCTGTGCGAGTGGTGTGGGCAGTGGTGAAGCGCTGTGTGTGTGGTGTGGGCAGTGGTGTAGTGCTGTGGGAGTGGTGTGGGTTTTGGTGTAGCGCTGTGGGAGTGGTGTGGGCAGTGGTTTAACGCTTTGGGAGTGGTGTGGGCAGGGGTGTAGCGCAGTGGGAGTGGTGTGGGCAGTGGTGTAGCGCTTTGTGTCTGGAGTTGGAAGTGGTGTAGCGCTGTGGAAGTTGCATGGGAAGTGGTGTGGGATGAGGTGTAGAGCGGTGGGATTCTTGTGGGCAGTGGTGTAGCGCTGTGGGAGTGGTGAGGGCAGTGATGTAGCGCTGTGGGACTGTTGTGGGCAGTGGTGTAGCGCTGTGGGATTGATGTGTGCAGTGGTGTAGCGCCTTTGGAGTGGTGTGGGCAGTGGTGTAGCGCTGTGGGAGGGGTGAGTGCAGTGGTGTAGTGCTGTGGGAGGGGTGAGGGCAGTGGTGTAGCGCTGTGGGAGGGGTGAGGGCTGTGGTGTATTGCTGTGGGAGTGGTGTGGGCAGTGGTGTAGCGCTGTGGGATTGATGTGTGCAGTGGTGTAGCGCCTTTGGAGTGGTGTGGGCAGTGGTGTAGCGCTGTGGGAGTGGTGTGGGCAGTGATATAACGCTTTGGGAGTGGTGAAGGCAGTGGTTTCACGCTGTGGGAGTGGTGAGGGCAGTGGTGTAGCGCTGTGTGTGTGGTGTGGGCAGTGGTGTATTGCTGTGGGAGTGGTGTGGGTTTTGGTGTAGCGCTGTGGGAGTGGTGTGGGCAGTGGTATAACGCTGTGGGAGTGGTCTGGGCAGTGCTGTAGCGCTGTGGGAGTGGTGTGGTCATTGGTGTAGTGCTGTGGGAGTGGTTTGGGCAGTGGTGTAGTGCTGTGGGAGTGGTGTGGGCAGTGGTGAAGCGCTGTGGGAGTGGTGTAGGTTTTGGTGTAGCGCTGTGGGAGTGGTGTGGGCAGTGGTATAACGCTTTGGGAATGGTGTGGGCAGTGGTATAACGCCTTGGGTGTGGCGTGGGCAGTGGTGTAGAGCTGTGGGAGTGTTGCGGTTAGTGGTGTAGTGCTGTGGGAGTGGTGTGGGCAGTGGTTTCACGCTGTGTGAGTGGTGTGGGCAGTGGTGTAGCGCTTTGGGTATGGAGTTGGAAGTGGTTTAGCGCTGTGGGAGTGTTGCGGTTAGTGGTGTAGTGCTGTGGGAGTGGTTTGGACAGTGGTGTAGTGCTGTGGGAGAGGTGTGTGCAGTTGTGTAGCGCTGTGGGAGTGGTGTGGGCAGTGTTGTAGCGCTGTGGGATTTGCTTGGGCAGTAGTGTGGGATGTGGTGTAGAGCAGTGGGAGTGTTGTGGGCAGTGGTGTTGCGTTGTGGGAGTGGTGTGGGCAGTGGTATAACGCTGTGGGAGTGGTGTGGGCAATGGTGTTGCGCTGTGGGAGGGGTGAGGACAGTGGTGTTGCGCTGTGGGAGTGTTGTGGGCAGTGGTGTTGCGTTGTGGGAGTGGTGTGGGCAGTGGTATAACGCTTTGGGAGTGGTGTAGGCAGTGCTGTAGAGCTGTGGGAGTGGTGTGGGGGGTCGTGTAGCGCTGTAGGAATGGTGTGGGCAGTGGTATAACGCTTTGGGAGTGGTGTAGGCAGTGTTATAACGCTGTGGGAGTTGTGTGGGCAGTGCTGTAGCACTGTGGGAGAAGTGTGGCAGTGGTGTAGAGCTGTGGGAGTGGTGAGGGGAGTTGTGTAGCGCTGTGGGAATGGTTTGGGCAGTGGTGTAGCGCTGTGGGAGTGGTGTGGGCAGTGGTGTAGCGCTGTGGGAGTGGTGTGAGCAGTGGTGTAGCGCTGTGGGAGTGTTGTGGGCAATGGCGTAGCGCTGTGTGAGTGCTTTTGGGCAGTGGTGTAGCGCTATGGGAGTGGTGTGGGCAGTTGCGTAGCGCTTTGGGAGTGGTGTGGGCAGTGATTTAGCGCTTTGCGTTTGGTGTGGGCATTGATGTAGCGCTGTGGGAGTTGCATGGGCAGTGGTGTGGGATGTGGTGTAGAGCGGTGGGAGTGTTGTGGGCAGTGGTGTAGCGCTGTGGGAGTGGTGAGGGCAGTGGTGTAGCGCTGTGTGATTGTTTTGGGCAGTGGTGTAGCGCTGTAGGAGTGGTGAGGGCAGTGGTGTAGCGCCTTGGGAGTGGTGTGGGCAGTGGTGTAGCGCTGTGGGAGTGGTGTGGGTGGTGGTGTAGCGCTGTGGGAGTGAAGTGGGCAGTGGTGTAGCGCTGTAGGAGCGGTGTGGGCAATCGTGTAGCGCTGTGTGTGTGCTGTGGGAAATGATATAACGCTTTGGGAGTTGTTTAGGCAGCTGTATAACGCTGTGGGAGTGGTGAGTGCAGAGGTGTAGTGCTGTGGGAATGGTTGGGCAGTGGTGTAGCGCTGTGGGAGTTGTGTAGATAATGGTGTGGCGCTGTGTGTGTGGGTATAACACTTTGGGAGTGGTGTAGGCAGTGGTATAGTGCTTGGGAATATTGTGGGCAGTGGTGTAGTGCTGTGGGAGTGGTTTGGGCAGTGGTGTAGTGCTGTGGGAGTGGTTTGGGCAGTGGTGTAGTGCTGTGGGTGTGGTGTGGGCAGTGGTGTAGTGCTGTGGGAGTGGTTTGGGCAGTGGTGTAGTGCTGTGGGAGTGGTGTGGGCAGTGGTGTAGTGCTGTGGGAGTGGTTTGGGCAGTGGTGTAACGCTGTGGGAGTGGCGTGGGCAGTGGTTTAGAGGTGCGGCAGTGGTGTGGACAGTGGTGTAGCGCTGTGGGAGTGGTGTGGGCAGTGGTGTTGCGCTGTGGGAGAGGTGTGGGTATTTGTGTTGCGCTGTGTGAGTGGTCTTGCCAGTGGTGTAGCGCTTTGGGAGTGGTTTGGACAGGGGTGTAGTGCTGTGGGAGTGGTGTGGGCAGTGGTGTGGGTTGGGGTGTAGCGCTGTGGGAGTGGTGTGGGCAGTGGTGTGACGCTGTGGGAGTGGTGTGGACATTGGTATATCGCTTTGGGAGTGGTTTGGGCAATGGTATAACGCTGTGGGAGTGGGGTGTGCAGTGGTGTAGTGGTGCGGGAGTGGTGTGTGCAGTACTGTAGCGCTTTGGGTTTGGTGTGGGCATTGGTGTAGCGCTGTGGGAGTGGTGTGGACAGTGGTGTAGCGCTGTGGGAGTTGCATGGGCAGTGGTGTGGGATGTGGTGTAGAGCGGTGGGAGTGTTGTGGGCGGCGGTGTAGCGCTGTTGGAGTGGTGTGGGCAGTGGTGTAGCGCCTTGGGAGTGGTGTGGGCAGTGGTGTAGCGCTGTGGGAGTGGCTTGGGTTGTGGTGTAGCGCTGTGGGAGTGTTGTGGGCAGTGGTGTAGCGCTGTAGGAGCGGTGTGGGCAATCGTATAGCGCTGTGTGTGTGCTGTGGGCAGTGATATAACGCTTTAGGAGTGGTGTAGGCAGTGGTATAACGCGGTGGGAGTGGTGTGGGCAGTGGTGTAGTGCTGTTGGAGTGGTGTGGGTTTTGGTGTAGCCCTGTGGGAGTGGTGTTGCCAGTGGTATAACGCTGTGGGAGAGGTGTGGGCAGTGCTGTAGCGCTGTGGGAGTGGTGTGGTCAGTGGTGTAGTGCTGTTGCAGTGGTTTGGGCAGTGGTGTAGCTCTGTGCGAGTGGTGTGGGTAGTGGTGAAGCGCTGTGTGTGTGGTGTGGGCAGTGGTGTAGTGCTGTGGGAGTGGTGTTGGTTTTGGTGTAGCGCTGTGGGAGTGGTGTGGGCAGTGGTTTAACGCTTTGGGAGTGGTGTGGGCAGGGGTGTAGCGCAGTGGGAGTGGTGTGGGCATTGGTGGTGCGCTGCGTGAGTGGTGTGGGCAGTGGTGTAGCGCTTTGTGTCTGGAGTTGGAAGTGGTGTAGCGCTGTGGAAGTTGCATGGGAAGTGGTGTGGGATGAGGTGTAGAGCGGTGGGATTCTTGTGGGCAGTGGTGTAGCGCTGTGGGAGTGGTGAGGGCAGTAATGTAGCGCTGTGGGACTGTTGTGGGCAGTGGTGTAGCGCTGTGGGATTGATGTGTGCAGTGGTGTAGCGCCTTTGGAGTGGTGTGGGCAGTGGTGTAGCGCTGTGGGAGGGGTGAGGGCTGTGGTGTATTGCTGTGGGAGTGGTGTGGGCAGTGGTGTAGCGCTGTGGGATTGATGTGTGCATTGGTGTAGCGCCTTTGGAGTGGTGTGGGCAGTGGTGTAGCGCTGTGGGAGTGGTGTGGGTTGTGGTGTAACGCTGTGGGAGTGTTGTGGGCAGTGGTGTAACGCTGTGGGAGTGGTGTGGGCAGTGTTGTAGCGCCTTGGGAGTGGTGTGGGCAGTGGTGTAGCGCTGTGGGAGTGGTGTGGGTTGTGGTGTAGCGCTGTGGGAGTGTTGTGGGCAGTGTTGTAGCGCTGTGGGAGTGGTGTGGGCTTTGGTGTAGCGCTGTGGGAGTTGTGTATGTAATAGTGTAGCGCTGTGGGAGTGGTGAGTGGCAGTGGTTTAACGCTTTGGGAGTGGTGTAGGCAATGGTATAACGCTGTGGGAGTGTTGTGAGCAATGCTGTAGCACTGTGGGAGTGGTGTGGCAGTGGTGTAGAGATGCGGGAGCGGTGTGACAGTGGTGTAGAGATGTGGGAGCGGTGTGGGGTGTGGTGTTGCGCTGTGGGAGTGGTGTGTGCAGTGGTGTAGCGCTGTGGGAGTGGAGTGGTCAGTGGTGTAGCGCTGTGGGAGTGGTGTGGGCAGTGGTGTAGCGCTTTGGGAGTGGTGTGGGCAGTGCTGTAGCGCTTTGGGTTTGGTGTGGGCATTGGTGTAGCGCTGCGGGAGTTGCATGGGCAGTGGTGTGGTATGTGGTGTAGAGCGGTGGGAGTGTTGTGGGCAGTGGTGTTGCGCTGTGGGTGTGGTGAGGGCAGTGGTGTAGCGCTGTTAGAGTGGTGTGGGCAGTGGTATAGCGCCTTGGGAGTGGTGTGGGCAGTAGTGTAGCGCTGTGGGAGTGGTTTGGGTTGTGGTGCAGCGCTGTGGGAGTGTTGTGGGCAGTGGTGTAGCGCTGTGGGAGTTGTGTAGGTAATGGTGTAGCGCTCTGGGAGTGGTGTGGGCAGTGGTGTAGCGCTGTGGGAGTGGTGTGGTCAGTGGTGTAGTGCTGTTGGAGTGGTCTGGGCAGTGGTGAAGCGCTGTGTGTGTGGTGTGGGCAGTGGTGTAGCGCTGTGGGAGTGGTGTGGGTTTTGGTGTAGCTCTGTGGGAATGGTGTGGGCAGTGGTATAACGCTGTGGGAATGGCATGGGCAGTGGTGTAGTGCTGTGGGAGTGGTGTGGGTAGTGGTGTAGTGCTGTGGGAGTGGTGTGGGTAGTGGTGTAGCGCTGTGGGAGTGGTGTGGGCAGTGGTGTTGCGCTGTGGGATTGGTGTGGGCATTGGTGTTGCGCTGCGTGAGTGGTGTGGGCAGTGGTGTAGCGCTTTGTGTCTGGAGTTGGAAGTGGTGTAGCGCTGTGGGAGTTGCATGAGCAGTTGTGTGGGATGAGGTGTAGAGCGGTGGGATTCTTGTGGGCAGTGGTGTAGCGCTGTGTGAGTGGTGAGGGCAGTGATGTAGCGCTGTGGGACTGTTGTGGGCAGTGGTGTAGGGCTGTGGGATTGATGTGTGCAGTGGTGTAGCGCCTTTGGAGTGGTGTGGGCAGTAGTGTAGCGCTGTGGGAGGGGTGTAGACAGTGGTGTAGCGCTGTGGGAGGGGTGTGGACAGTGGTGAAGCGCTGTGGGAGTGGTGTGGGTTGTGGTGTAGCGCTGTGGGAGTGTTGTGGGCAGTGGATTAGCGCTTTGGGAGTGTTGTGGTCAGTGGTGTAGCGCTGTGGGAGTGGTGTGGGCAGTGGTGTAGTGCTGTGGGTGTGGTGTGGGCAGTGGTGTAGCGCTTTGGGAGTGGTGTAGGCAATGGTATAGCGCTGTGGGAGTGTTGTGAGCAATGCTATAGCACTGTGGGAGTGGTGTGGCAGTGGTGTAGAGATGTGGGAGTGGTGTGGCAGTGGTGTAGCGCTGTGGGAGTGGTGTGGGTAATGGTGTAGCGCTGTGGGAGTGGTGTGGGCAGTGGTGTAGCGCTGTGGGAGTGTTGTGGGCAGTGGTGTAGCGCTGTGGGAGTATTGTGTGCAGTGGTGTAGCGCTGAGGGTGTGTTGTGGGCAGTGGTGTAGTGCTGTAGGAGTGGTGTGGGCAGTGGTGTAGTGCAGTGGGAGTGGTGTGTGCAGTGGTGTAGTGCTATGGGAGTGGTGTGGGAATTGGTGAAGCGCGTTGGGTTTGGTGTGGGCAGTGGTGTAGCGCTGAGGGAGTGGTGTGGGTAGTGGTGTAGCGCTGTGGGAGTGGTTTGGGCAGTTGTGTAGTGCTGTGGGAGTGGTATGGGCAGTTGTGTAGCGCTGTGGGAGTGGTGTGGGCAGTGGTGTAGCGCTGTGGGAGTGGTGTGGGTTGTGGTGTAGCGCTGTGGGACTGTTGTGGGCAGTGGTGTAGTGCTGTGGGAGTGGTATGGGCAGTTGTGTAGCGCTGTGGGAGTGGTGTGGGCAGTGGTGTAGCGCTGTGGGTGTGGTGTGGGTTGTGGTGTAGCGCTGTGGGACTGTTGTGGGCAGTGGTGTAGCTTTGTGGGAATGGTGTGGACAGTGGTGTAGCGCTGTGGGAGTGTTGTGGGCAGTGGTGTAGCGCTGTGGGAGTGGTGTAGGTTGCGGTGCAGCGCTGTTGGAGTGGTGTGGGCAGTGGTGTAGCGCTGTGGGAATAGTGTGGACAGTGGTGTAGCGTTGTGGGAGTGTTGTGGGCAGTGTTGTAGCGCTGTGGGAGTGTTGTGGGCAGTGGTGTAGCGCTGTGGGAGTGGTGTAGGTTGCGGTGCAGCGCTGTTGGAGTGGTGTGGGCAGTGGTGTAGCGCTGTGGGAGTGGTGTGGGCAGTAGTGTAGCGCTGTGGGAGTGTTGTGGGCAGTGGTGTAGCGCTGTGGGAGTGGTGTGGGCAGTGGTGTAGCGCTGTGGGAGTGGTGTGGGCAGTAGTGTAGCGCTGTGGGAGTGTTGTGGGCAGTGGTGTAGCGCTGTGGGAGTGTTGTGGGCAGTGGTGTAGCGCTGTGGGAATGGTTTGGGCAGTGGTGTAGCGCTGTGGGAGTGGTGTGGGCAGTGGTGCAGTGCTGTGGGAGTGGTGTGGTCAGTGGTGTAGCGCTGTGGGAGTGATTTCGGCAGTGGTGTAGCGCTGTGGGAGTGGTGTGGGCAGTGATGTAGCGCTGTGGGAATGGTTTGGGCAGTGGTGTAGCGCTGTGGGTGTGGTGTGGGCAGTGGTGCAGTGCTGTGGGAGTGGTGTGGTCAGTGGTGTAGCGCTGTGGGAGTGGTTTCGGCAGTGGTGTAGCGCTGTGGGAGTGGTGTGGGCAGTGGTGTAGCGCTGTGGGAGTGGTGTGGTCAGTGGTGTAGCGCTGTGGGAGTGATTTCGGCAGTGGTGTAGCGCTGTGGGAGTGGTGTGGGCAGTGGTGTAGTGCTGTGGGAGTGGTGTGGGCAGTGGTGTAGCGCTGTAGGAGTGGTTTGGGCAATGGTGTAGCGCATTGGGAGTGATTTCGGCAGTGGTGTAGCGCTGTGGGAGTGGTGTGGGCAGTTGTGTAGCGCTCTAGGAGTTGCATGGGCAGTGGTGTGGGATGTGGTGTAGAGCTGTGGGAGTGGTGTGGGCAGTAGTGTAGCGCTGTGGGACTGTTGTGGGCAGTGGTGTAGCACTGTGGGACTGGTGTGGGTAGTGTTGTAGCGCCTTGGGAGTGGTGTGGGCAGTGGTGTAGCGCTGTGGGATTGTTGTGGGCAGTGGTGTAGCACTGTGGGAGTGGTGTGGGTAGTGTTGTAGCGCCTTGGGAGTGGTGTGGGCAGTGGTGTAGCGCTGTGGGAATGGTGTGGGCATTGGTGTAACGCTGTGGGAGTGTTGTGGGCAGTGGTTTATCGCTGTGGGAGTGTTGTGGATTGTGGTGTAGCGCTGTGGGAGTGGTGTGTGCAGTGGTGAAGCGCTGTGGGAGTGGTGTAGGTAATGCTGTAGCGCTGTGGGAGTGGTGTGTGACAGTTGTGTAGCGCTGTGGGAGTGGTGTTTGCAGTGGTGTAACGCTGTGGGATTGGTGTGAGAAGTGGTGTAGCGCTCTGGGAGTGGTGTGGCAGTGGTGTAGAGCTGTGGGAGTGTTGTGGGTAGTGGTATAACGCTTTGGGTGTGGTGTGGGCAGTGGTATAACGCTGTGGGAGTGCTGTGGGAAGTGGTGTAGCGCTGTGGGTGTGGTGTGGACAGTGGTGTAGCGCTCTGGGAGTGGTGTGCGCATTTGTGTTGCGCTGTCTGAGTGTTGTGGGCAGTTATGTAGCGCTTTGGGTCTGGTGTGGGAAGTGGTGTAGTGCTGTTGGAGTGGTTTGGGCAGTGGTGTATCGCTGTGGGAGTGGTGTGGGCAGTGGTGTAGCGCTGTGGGAGTGGTGAGCGCAGAGGTGTAGCGCTGTGGGAGGGGTGAGGGCAGAGGTGTAGCGCTGTGGGAGTGGTGTGGTCAGTGGTGTAGCGCTTTGGGAGTGGTGTGGGCAGATGTGTCACGTTGTGGGAGTGGTGTGGGTTGTGGTGTAACGCTGTGGGAGTGTTGTGGGCACTTGTGTAGCTCTGTGCGAGTGGTTTTGGCAGTGGTGTAGCGCTGTGGGAGTGCTGTGGGCAGTGGTGTAGCGCTGTGGGAGTGGTGTGGTCAGTGGTGTCGCGCTGTGGGCGTGGTGTTGGGAGTGGTGTAGTGCTGTGGGAGTGTTGGGGGCCATTGTGTAGCGCTGTGTGAGTGGTTTGGGCAGTGGTGTAGCGCTATGGGAGTGGTGTGGGCAGTGGTGCAGCGCTGTAGGAGTGGTTTGGGCAATGGTGTAGCGCTTTGTGTGTGTTTTGGGCAGTGGTGTAGCGCTGTGTGAGTTGTGTGGGCAGTGGTGTAGTGCTGTGGCAGTGGTGTGGGTAGTGGTGTGGCGCTGTCGGAGTGGTGCGGGCAGTCGTGTAGCGCTGTGGGAATGGTGTGGGTTGAGGAGTAGCGCAGTGGGAGTGGTGTTTGCATTGGTGTAGAGCTGTGGGAGTGGTGTGGGGTGTGGTGTAGCGCTGTGTGAGTGGTGTAACGCTGTGGGAGTGGTGTGCGCAGTGGTGTAGCGCTGTGGGAGTGCTGTGGGCAGTGGTGTAGCGCTGTAGGGAGGTGTGGGCAGTGGTCTAACGCTGAGGGGGTGGTGTGAGCAGTGGTGCTACGCTGTGGGAGTGGCGTGGGCATTGGGTTAACGCTGCGGGAGTGTTGTGTGCCGCCGTATTGTGATGTGGGCATGGTGTGGGCAGTGGTGTAGCGCTGTGGGAGTGGTCTGGGTTGTGGTGTCGCGCTGTGGGAGTGGTGTGGTTTGTGCTGTAGCGCTGTGGGAGTGTTGTGAGTTGTGGTGTAGCGCTGTGGGCAGCGGTGTAAAGCTGTGGGAGTGGTGTGGGCAGTGGTGTAGCTCTGTGGGAGTGGTGTGGGCAGTGGTGTAGCGCTGCGGGAGTGGTGTGGGCAGTGGTGTAGCACTGTGGGAGTGGTGTGGGCAGTGATGTAGCGCTGTGGGAGTGGTGTGGGCAGTGGTGTAGCGCTGTGGGTGTGGTGTGGGCAGTGGTTTAACGCTGTGGGAGTGGTGTGGGCAGTGCTGTAGCGCTGCGGGGGTAGTGAGGGCAGTGGTGTAGCGCTGCGGGAGTGGTGTGTGCAGTGGTGTAGCGCTGTGGGAGTGGTGTGGGCAGTTGTGTAGCGCTGCGGGAGTGGTATGGGCAGTGGTGTAGCGCAGTGGGAGTGGTGTCTGTTGTGGTGTAGTGCTGTGGGTGTGGTGTGGGCAGTGGTGTAGCGCTGTGGGAGTGGTGTGGGCAGTGGTGTAGCGCTGTGAGAGTGGTTTGGGCAATGGTGTCGCGCAGTGGGAGTGGTGTTGTCAGTGGTGTAGCGCTGTGGGAGTGGTGTGGGCAGTGGTGTTGCGCTGCGGGAGTGTTGTGGGCAGCGGTGTAGCGCTGTGGGAATAGTGTGGGCAGTGGTATAACGCTGTGGGAGTGTTGTTGGTTGTGTTGTAGCGCTGTGGGAGTGGTGTGGGCTGTGGTGTAGAGCTGTGGGAATGTTGTGGGCTTTAGTTTAGCGCTGTGTGTGTGGTGTGGGCTGTGGTGTAGCGCTGTGGAAGTGGTGTGGGCAGTGGTGTAGTGGTGTGGGAGTGGTTTGGGCAGTGTTGCGGGCAGTGGTGTTGCGCTGTGGGAGTTGTGTGGGCAGTGGTGTAACGCTGTGGTAGTGGTGTGGGCATTGGGTTAACGCTGCGGGATTGGTTTGGGCAGTGGTGTAGCGCTGTGCATGTGGTGTGAGCATTCGTCTATAGCTGTGGGAGTGTTGTGGGCATTAGTTTAACGCTGTGTGTGTAGTGTGGGTTGTGGAGTAGAGCTTCAGGAGTGCTGTGGGTTGTGGTGTGGGCAGTGGTGTAGTGCTGTGGGTGTGGTGTGGGCAGTGGATTAGTGCTGTGGGTGTGGTGTGGGCAGTGGTGTGGGCAGTGGTGTAGCGCTATGGGAGTGGTGTGGGTTGTGGTGTAACGCTGTGGGAGTGGTGTGCGCAGTGGTGTAGTGCTGTGGGAGTGCTGTGGGCAGTGGTGTAGCGCTGTAGGGAGGTGTGGGCAGTTGTGTAGCGCTGTGGGAGTGGTGTGGGCAGTGGTGTAACGCTGTGGGAGTGGTGTGGGCAGTGGTGTAACGCTGTGGGAGTGGTGTGGGCAGTGGTGTAACGCTGTGGGAGTGGTGTGCGCAGTGCTGTAGCGCTGCGGGAGTGGTGTTGGCAGTGGTGTAGAGCTGTGGGCGTCGTGTGGGCAGTGGTGTAGTGCTTTGGGAGTGGTGTTGGCAGTGGTGTAGTGCTGTGGGTGTGGTGTGGGCAGTCGTATAGTGCTGTGGGTGTGGTGTGGGCAGCGGTGTAGCGTTATGGGAGTGGTGTGGGCAGTGGTGTGGGCAGTGGTGTAGCGCTGTCAGAGTGGTGGGCGTTGTGGTGCAGTGCTGTGGGAGTGGTGTGGGTTGTGCTGTATTGCTATGGGAGTGGTGTGGGCAGTGGTGTAGCGCTGTGGGAGTGGTGTGGGCAGTGGTGTAATGCTGTGGGTGTGGTGTGGGCAGTGGTGTAGCGCTGTCGGAGTGGTGTGGGCATTGGTTTACGCTGCGGGAGTGGCGTGGGCAGTGGTGTAGCGCTGCGTGAGTGTTGTGGGTATTGGGTTAACGCTGCGGGAGTGGTGTGGGAGTGGTGTGGGCAGTGGTGTAGCGCTGTGGGAGTGGTGTGGGCAGTGGGGTAGTGCTGTGGGAGTGGTGTGGGCAGTGGTGTGGGCAATGTTGTAGCGCTGTGGGAGTGGTGTGGGCAGTTTTGTAGCGCTGTGGGAATGGTGTGGGCAGTGGTGTAGCGCTGTGGGAGTGGTGTGGGCATTGGTTTACGCTGAGGGAGTGGCGTGGGCAGTGGTGTAGCGCTGTGGGAGTGGTGTGGGCAGTGATGTAGCGCTGTGTGAGTGGTGTGGGCAGTGCTGTAGTGCTGTGGGATTGGTCTGGGCAGTGGTGTAGCGCTGTGGGAGTGGTGTGGGTAGTGGTGTAGCGCTGTGGGAGTGGTGTGGGCAGTGGTGTAGCTCTGTGGGAGTGGTGTGGGCAGTGATGTGGGCAGTGGTGTAGCGCTGTGGGAGTGTTGTGCGCAGTGGTGTCGTGCTGTGGGAGTGGTGTGGGTAGTGGTGTAGCGCTGTGGGAGTGGTGTGGGCAGTGGTGTAGCGCTGTGGGAGTGGTGTTGGCAGTGGTGTAGAGCTGTGGGCGTGGTGTGGGCAGTGGTGTAGTGCTGTGGGAGTGGTGTTGGCAGTGGTGTAGTGCTGTGGGTGTGGTGTGGGCAGCGGTGTAGCGCTGTGGGAGTGGTGTGGGCTGTGGTGTGGGCAGTGGTGTAGCGCTGTGGGAGTGGTGGGTTTGTGGTGTAGTGCTGTGGGAGTGTTGTGCGCAGTGGTGTAGCGCTGTGTGAGTGGTGTGGGCAGTGGCGTAGTTGTGTGGGATTTCTGTGGGCAGTGGTATAGCGCAGTGGCAGTGGAGTGCGTGGTGGTGTAGCGCTGTGGGAGTGTAATGGGCAGTGGTGTAGCGCTGTGGGAGTGGTGTGGGCAGTGGTGTAGTGCTGTGGGAGTTGTGTGGGCAGTGGTGTAGTTCTGTGGGATTGGTGTGGGCAGTGGTGTAGCGCAGCGGGAGTGGAATGGGCAGTAGTGTAGAGCTGTGGGAGTGGCGTGGGTTGTGGTGTAGTGCTGTGGGAGTGGTGTGGGCATTGGTTTACGCTGCGGGAGTGGCGTGGGCAGTGGTGTAGCGCAGCGGGAGTGCTGTGGGCAGTGGTGCAGTGCTGTGGGAGTGGTGTGGGCATTAGTGTAGCGCTGTGGGAGTGGCGTGGACTGTGGTGTAGCGCTGCGTGAGTGTTGTGGGTATTGGGTTAACACTGCGGGAGTGGTGTGGGCAGTGGTGTAGCGCTGTGGGAGTGGTGTGGGCAGTGGGGTAGTGCTGTGGGAGTGGTGTGGGCAGTGGTGTGGGCAATGTTGTAGCGCTGTGGGAGTGGTGTGGGCAGTTTTGTAGCGCTGTGGGAATGGTGTGGGCAGTGGTGTAGCGCTGTGGGAGTGGTGTGGGCAGTGGTCTAGCGCTTTGGGAGTGGTGTGGGCAGTGGTGTAGTGCTGTGGGAGTGGTGTGGGCAGAGATGTAGCGCTGTGTGAGTGGTGTGGGCAGTGCTGTAGTGCTGTGGGATTTCTGTGGGCAGTTGTGTAGCGCTGTGGGATTCATGTGGGCAGTGGTGTAGCGCTGTGGGTTAGGTGTGGGCAGTGGTGTAGCGCTGTGGGAGTGGTGTGGGCAGTGGTGTAGTGCTTTGGGAGTTGTGTGTGCAGTGGTGTAGCGCTGTGGGAGTGGTGTGGGCAGTGGTGTAGCGCTGTGGGACTGTGTGGGTTGTGGTGTAACGCTGTGGGTGTGTTGTGGGCAGTGGTGTATCGCATTGGGAGTGGTGTTGGCAGTAGTGTAGCGCTGTGGAAGTGGTTTGGGCAGTGTTGTAGCACTGTGGGAGTGGTGTGGGCAGTGGTGTAGTGTGTGGGAGTGGTGTGGGCAGTGGTGTCGCGCTGTGGGAGTGCTGTGGGCAGTAGTGTAGCGCTGTGGAAGTGGTTTGGGCAGTGGTGTAGTGCTGTGGGAGTGGTGTGGTCAGTGGTGTAGCGCTATGGGAGTGGTGTGGGCAGTGGTGCAGCGCTGTGGGTGAGGGGTGGGCAGTGGTGTAGCGCTGTGGAGGTGGTGTGGGCAGTGGTGTAGAGCTGTGGGAGTGTTGAGGGCAGTGGTGTAGTGCGGTGGGAGTGGTGTGGGCAGTGGTGTAGTGCTGTGGGAGTGTTGTGGGCAGTGGTGTAGCGCTGTGGGAGTGGTGTGGGCAGTGGTGTAGCGCTGTGGGAGTGGTGTAGGCTGAGGTGTAGCGCTGTTGGAATGGTGTGGGCAGTGGTGTAGCGCTGTTGGAGTGGTGTGGGCAGTGGTGTAGCGCTGTGGGAGTGGTGTGGGCAGTGGTGCAGCGCTGTGGGTGTGGTGTGGGCAGTGGTGTAGCGCTGTGGGAGTGGTGTGGGCAGTGGTGTAGCGCTGTGGGAGTGGTGTAGGTAGAGGTGTAGCGCTGTGGGAGTGGTGTAGGTAGAGGTGTAGCGCTGTGGGAGTGGTGTGGGTAGAGGTGTAGCGCTGTGGGAGTGGTGTGGGTTGTGGTATAGTCCTGAGGGGGTGGTGTGGGGAGTGGTGTATCGCTGTGGGAGTGGTGTGTTCTGTGGTGTAGTGTTGTGGGAGTGGTATGGGTAGTGGTGTAGAGCTGTGGGAGTGGTGTGGGCAGTGGTGTAGCGCTGTTGGAGTGGTGTGGGCAGTGGTGTAGCGCTGTGGGAGTGGTGTGGGCAGTGGTGCAGCGCTGTGGGTGTGGTGTGGGCAGTGGTGTAGCGCTGTGGGAGTGGTGTGGGCAGTGGTGTAGCGCTGTGGGAGTGGTGTAGGTAGAGGTGTAGCGCTGTGGGAGTGGTGTAGGTAGAGGTGTAGCGCTGTGGGAGTGGTGTAGGCTGAGGTGTAGCGCTGTTGGAATGGTGTGGGCAGTGGTGTAGCGCTGTTGGAGTGGTGTGGGCAGTGGTGTAGCGCTGTGG
Source organism: Cetorhinus maximus (assembly GCF_964194155.1). Lineage (NCBI taxonomy): Eukaryota > Metazoa > Chordata > Chondrichthyes > Lamniformes > Cetorhinidae > Cetorhinus > Cetorhinus maximus. The sequence goes on from NW_027597558.1 coordinate 71,085, forward strand.
GAGTGGTGTGGGCAGTGGTGCAGCGCTGTGGGTGTGGTGTGGGCAGTGGTGTAGCGCTGTGGGAGTGGTGTGGGCAGTGGTGTAGCGCTGTGGGAGTGGTGTAGGTAGAGGTGTAGCGCTGTGGGAGTGGTGTAGGTAGAGGTGTAGCGCTGTGGGAGTGGTGTGGGTAGAGGTGTAGCGCTGTGGGAGTGGTGTGGGTTGTGGTATAGTCCTGAGGGGGTGGTGTGGGCAGTGGTGTATCGCTGTGGGAGTGGTGTGTTCTGTGGTGTAGTGTTGTGGGAGTGGTATGGGTAGTGGTGTAGAGCTGTGGGAGTGGTGTGGGCAGTGGTGTAGCGCTGTGGGAGTGGTGTGGGTAGTGGTGTAGTGCTGTGGGAGTGGTGTAGGCAGTGGTGTAGTGCTGTGGGAGTGGTAAGGGCAGTGGTGTAGCGCTGTGGGAGTGGTGTAGGCAGTGGTGTAGCGCTGTGGGTGTGGTGTAGGCAGTGGTGTAGCGCTGTGGGAGTGGTGTAGGCAGTGGTGTAGCGCTGTGGGAGTGGTGTGGGTTGTGATGTAGTGCTGTGGGAGTGTTGTGGGTTGTGGTGTAGTGCTGTGGGAGTGGTGTGGGCAGTGGTGTAGCGCTGTGGGAATGGCGTGGGCTTTGGTGTAGCGCTGTGGTAGTGGTGTGGGCAGTGGTGTAGTGCTATGGGAATGGCGTGGGCATTGGTGTAGCGCTGTAGGAGTGGTTTGGGCTGTGGTGTAGCGCTGTGAGAGTGGTGTGCTCAGTGGTGTAGTGCTGTGGGTGTGGTGTGTGCAGTCGTGTATTGCTGTGGGAGTGTTTTGGGCAGTGGTGTAAAGCTGTGGGAGTGGTGTGGGCAGAGGTGTAGCGCTGTGGGTGTGGTGTGGGCAGTGGTGTAGTGCAGTGGGATAGGTGTTGACAGTGGTGTAGCGCTCTGGGAATGGTGTGGGCAGTGGTGTAGCGCTGTGGGAGTGGTGTGGGTACTGTTGTAGCGCTGCGCAAGTGACGTGGGAGGTGGAGTAGCGCTGTGGGAGTGGTGTGGGTAGTGGTTTAGTGCTGTGGCAGTGGTATGGGTAGTGGTGTAGTGCTGAGGGAGTGGTGTGGGTTGTGGTGTAGCACTGTGGGATTGGTGTGAGCAGTGGAGTAGAGATGCGGGAGTGGTGTGGGCAGTGGTGTAGCGCTGTGGGAGTGGTGTGGGCAGTGGTGTAGCGCTGTGGGAGTGGTGTGGGCAGTGGTGCAGCGCTGTGGGTGTGGTGTGGGCAGTGGTGTAGCGCTGTGGGAGTGGTGTGGGCAGTGGTGTAGCGCTGTGGGAGTGGTGTAGGTAGAGGTGTAGCGCTGTGGGAGTGGTGTAGGTAGAGGTGTAGCGCTGTGGGAGTGGTGTGGGTAGAGGTGTAGCGCTGTGGGAGTGGTGTGGGTTGTGGTATAGTCCTGAGGGGGTGGTGTGGGCAGTGGTGTATCGCTGTGGGAGTGGTGTGTTCTGTGGTGTAGTGTTGTGGGAGTGGTATGGGTAGTGGTGTAGAGCTGTGGGAGTGGTGTGGGCAGTGGTGTAGCGCTGTGGGAGTGGTGTGGGTAGTGGTGTAGTGCTGTGGGAGTGGTGTAGGCAGTGGTGTAGTGCTGTGGGAGTGGTAAGGGCAGTGGTGTAGCGCTGTGGGAGTGGTGTAGGCAGTGGTGTAGCGCTGTGGGTGTGGTGTAGGCAGTGGTGTAGCGCTGTGGGAGTGGTGTAGGCAGTGGTGTAGCGCTGTGGGAGTGGTGTGGGTTGTGATGTAGTGCTGTGGGAGTGTTGTGGGTTGTGGTGTAGTGCTGTGGGAGTGGTGTGGGCAGTGGTGTAGCGCTGTGGGAATGGCGTGGGCATTGGTGTAGCGCTGTTGTAGTATTGTGGGCAGTGGTGTAGTGCTATGGGAATGGCGTGGGCATTGGTGTAGCGCTGTAGGAGTGGTTTGGGCTGTGGTGTAGCGCTGTGAGAGTGGTGTGCTCAGTGGTGTAGTGCTGTGGGTGTGGTGTGTGCAGTCGTGTAGTGCTGTGGGAGTGTTTTGGGCAGTGGTGTAAAGCTGTGGGAGTGGTGTGGGCAGAGGTGTAGCGCTGTGGGTGTGGTGTGGGCAGTGGTGTAGTGCAGTCGGATAGGTGTTGACAGTGGTGTAGCGCTCTGGGAATGGTGTGGGCAGTGGTGTAGCGCTGTGGGAGTGGTGTGGGTACTGGTGTAGCGCTGCGCAAGTGACGTGGGAGGTGGAGTAGCGCTGTGGGAGTGGTGTGGGTAGTGGTTTAGTGCTGTGGCAGTGGTATGGGTAGTGGTTTAGTGCTGAGGGAGTGGTGTGGGTTGTGGTGTAGCACTGTGGGATTGGTGTGAGCAGTGGAGTAGAGATGCGGGAGTGGTGTGGGCAGTGGTGTAGCGCTGTGTGAGTGGTGTGGGCAGTGGCGTAGTTCTGTGGTATTTCTGTGGGCAGTGGTATAGTGCAGTGGCAGTGGAGTGCGTGGTGGTGTAGCGCTGTGGGAGTGGAATGGGCAGTGGTGTAGCGCTGTGGGAGTGGTGTGGGCAGTGGTGTAGTGCTGTGGGAGTTGTGTGTGCAGTGGTGTAGTTCTGTGGGATTGGTGTGGGCAGTGGTGTAGCGCAGCGGGAGTGGAATGGGCAGTAGTGTAGAGCTGTGGGAGTGGCGTGGGTTGTGGTGTAGTGCTGTGGGAGTGGTGTGGGCATTGGTTTACGCTGCGGGAGTGGCGTGGGCAGTGGTGTAGCGCAGCGGGAGTGCTGTGGGCAGTGGTGCAGTGCTGTGGCAGTGGTGTGGGCATTTTGTAGCGCTGTGGGAGTGGCGTGGCATGTGGTGTAGCGCTGCGTGAGTGTTGTGGGTATTGGGTTAACGCTGCGGGAGTGGTGTGGGCAGTGGTGTAGCGCTGTGGGAGTGGTGTGGGCAGTGGGGTATTGCTGTGGGAGTGGTGTGGGCAGTGGTGTGGGCAATGTTGTAGCGCTGTGGAAGTGGTGTGGGCAGTTTTGTAGCGCTGTGGGAATGGTGTGGGCAGTGGTGTAGCGCTGTGGGAGTGGTGTGGGCAGTGGTGTAGTGCTGTGGGAGTGGTGTGGAGAGTGGTGTAGCGCTGTGTGAGTGGTGTGGGCAGTGCTGTAGTGCTGTGGGATTGGTGTGGGCAGTTGTGTAGCGCTGTGGGATTCGTGTGGGCAGTGGTGTAGCGCTGTGGGTTAGGTGTGGGCAGTGGTGTAGCACTGTGGGTGTGTTGTGGGCTTTGGTGTAGAGCTGTGGGTGTGTTATGGGCTTTGGTGTACCGCTGTAGGTGTGGTGTGTGTTGTGGTGTAACGCTGTGGGAGTGGTGTGGGCAGTGGTGTCGCGCTGTGGGAGTGGTGGGGCAGTAGTTTAGCGCTGTGGAAGTGGTTTGGGCAGTGGTGTAGCGCTGTGGGAATGGTGTGGTCAGTGGTGTAGCGCTGTGGGAGTGGTGTGGTCAGTGGTGTAGCGCTGTGGGAGTGGTGTGGTCAGTGGTGTAGCGCTGTGGGAGTGGTGTGGGCAGTGGTGTAGTGCTGTGGGAGTGCTGTGGGCAGTAGTGTAGTGCTGTGGGAGTGGTGTGGGCAGTGGTGTAGCGCTGTTGGTGTGGTGTGGGGAAGTGATGTAGCGCTGTGGGTGTGGTGTGGGCAGTGGTGTAGTGCAGTCGGATAGGTGTTGACAGTGGTGTAGCGCTCTGGGAATGGTGTGGGCAGTGGTGTAGCGCTGTGGGAGTGGTGTGGGTACTGGTGTAGCGCTGCGCAAGTGACGTGGGAGGTGGAGTAGCGCTGTGGGAGTGGTGTGGGTAGTGGTTTAGTGCTGTGGCAGTGGTATGGGTAGTGGTGTAGTGCTGAGGGAGTGGTGTGGGTTGTGGTGTAGCACTGTGGGATTGGTGTGAGCAGTGGAGTAGAGATGCGGGAGTGGTGTGGGCAGTGGTGTAGCGCTGTGTGAGAGGTGTGGGCAGTGGCGTAGTTCTGTGGTATTTCTGTGGGCAGTGGTATAGTGCAGTGGCAGTGGAGTGCGTGGTGGTGTAGCGCTGTGGGAGTGGAATGGGCAGTGGTGTAGCGCTGTGGGAGTGGTGTGGGCAGTGGTGTAGTGCTGTGGGAGTTGTGTG
>NW_027597559.1:0-70000 GCF_964194155.1 Cetorhinus maximus
TGTGTGGGTGTGTGAGAGTGTGTGTGTGTGTGAGAGAGAGTGTGTGTGTGTGTGTGTGTGTGTGAGTGTGTGTGTGTGTGTGTGTGTGAGAGAGAGTGTGAGTGTGTGTGGGTGTGTGGGTGTGTGAGAGTGTGTGTGTGTGTGAGAGAGAGTGTGTGTGTGTGTGTGTGTGTGTGAGTGTGTGTGTGTGTGTGTGTGTGAGAGAGAGTGTGAGTGTGTGTGGGTGTGTGTGTGTGTGAGAGTGTGTGTGTGAGAGTGTGTGAGAGTGTGTGTGTGTGTGTGAGTGTGTGTGTGTGTGTGAGAGAGAGAGTGTGTGGGTGTGTGTGTGTGTGAGTGTGTGTGGGTGTGTGTGTGTGTATAAGAGTGTGCGTGTGAGAGTGTGTGTGTGTGAGTGTGTGTGTGTGTGTGTGTGTGTGAGAGTGTGTGTGTGTGTGAGAGTGTGTGTGTGTGTGTGTGAGAGTGTGTGTGTGTGTGTGTGTGAGTGTGTGTGTGTGTGTGTGAGAGTGTGTGTGTGTGTGAGAGTGTGTGTGTGTGTGAGAGAGAGAGTGTGTGGGTGTGTGTGTGTGTGAGTGTGTGTGGGTGTGTGTGTGTGAGAGAGAGTGTGAGTGTGTGTGAGTGTGTGTGGGTGTGTGTGTGTGTATAAGAGTGTGCGTGTTGTGTGTGTTTACAAACCCGGTGCTGGGATTCTGTTAACCTCAGTGAAACAGGTGGGTGGACTGATCAGACTTTTCCCATTAGTTGTGGCTCTGGGAGCAGTGGGGCTGATATTACAGCGAATTATCCCCACTGAGTCCGGACACTCCTCACACAAAGATTACTCATCACATCTCAGCCCACGCCAGAGTGTTGTCCAGGGCACGGGCTGCTGCAGTGTCTGAGGAGCCCTGAATAGTGTTGAGCATTGATCAGTCAGTGATGCTGATTATGTATCATAAGGTTTAGGTTAATCATGGAAAAGGACAGGGAACAATCCAGAGCAGGGATAATTAATTGGGGGAAAGCCAACTTCGATGGGACGAGAATGCATCTGAGTCGAATGAGTGGGAATCAAACGTTGGTAGAAAAGACTGTGGCTGAACAATGGGCTACCTTCAAAGAAAAGTATTGCAGGAAATGTCAAAATATATTCCCTTGAAGGGAAAGGGTAGGACAAATAAATCCAGAGCTCCCTGGATGACGAGAGTGATAGAGGTGAAGATGAAAAAGAAGAAAGTGTGCATACGACAGATGTCAGGTAGAAAATGCAATGGAGAATCAGGCTGAATATAGAAGGACCAGAGGGGAAGTGAAGAAACTAACAAGAAAAGCAAGGAGAGAGCATGAAAAGAGGCTGGCAATGAACATAAAAGGGAAAGCCAAAGTCTTTTATAAGCATGTAAATAATAAAAGGGAGGTAAAAAATAACTTACAATTGAGAGGAAGGAGGTGTTAGAAAGGCTATCTTTATTTAAAATAGATAAGGTATCAGGACGGGATGAGATGCATCTGAGGGTGCTGAGGGAAGTCAGAGTGGCAATTGCAGAGGCACTAGTGATAATCTTCCAGTCTTCCTTAGACACAGGGTAAGTGCCAGAGGACTAGAGAATTGTGAATGTTACACCTGTGTTCAAAAAGGGATGCAAGGATAAAGCTGGTAACGACAGACCAGTCAGTTTGACCTCAGTGGTAGGGAAACTTCTGAAAACTACAGTGCAATTAAATCAATAATCACTTAGACAAGTGCAGGGTAATTAAGGAAAGACAGTACGGATTCATGAAGGGAAAATCATGTTTAACTAACTGGCTGGAGTTTTTTGAGGAGGTCACAGAGAAGGTTAATAAAGGAAATGCTGTTGATGTAGTGTATGTGGATTTTAAAAGGCATTTGATATAGTTCCTCACAACAGACTTGTGAGCAAAATTCTAGCCCATGGAATAAAAGGGAAAGTAGGCACTTGGATAAGAAATTGGCTGAGTGACAGGAAACAGAGAGTGGTGATAAATGGTTGTTTTTCAGATTGGAGGAAAGTTTGTAGTGGAGTTCCTCAGAGGTCAGTGTTGGGACCCCTGCTCTTCCTGATGTATATTAATGACCTAGACTGTGGTGTGCAGGTCACAATTTCAAAATTTACAGATGATATGAAGACTGATACTGTGATGGTGATTGTCTTGAACTTCAAAAGGACATAGACATGTTGGTGGATTGGGCAGGCAAGTGGCAGATGAAGTTCAATGCAGAGAAGTGTGAGGTGATTCATTTTGGCAGGAGAAATATGGTGAGACAGTATGAAATAAAGGGAGAAACTCTAAAGGAGGTGCAGGGACAGAGGGACCTCGGTGTATATGTACACAAGTCATTGAAGATGGCAGGGCATGTTGAGAGAGCAGCTAATAAAGCATATGGTATCTTAGGCTTTATTAATAGGGGCATTGAGTACAAGAGTAAGGAGGTCATGTTGAACTTGTATAAGACACTAGTTAGGCCTCAGCTGGAGCACTGTGTCCAGTTCTGGGCGCCGTACTTGAGGAAGGATGTGAAGGCATTAGAAAGAGTACAGGAGAGATTCACAAGAATAATTCCCATGATAGAGAACTGTAGCTGTGAGGATAGATTGGAGAGGTTGGGATTGTTTTCCTTGGAGAAAAGAAGGCTGAGAGGAGACTTGATAAAGGTATTCAAGATCCTGAGGGCTATGGACAGGGTAAATAGTGAGAAACTGTTCCCACTCAAGAGAACATCAAGAACTAGAGGGCACAGATTCAAAATAATTGGCAAAAGGGGTAAATGTGATGTGAGGAAACATTTTTTCACCCAGAGGGTGGTTGGAGTCTGGAACAAACTTCCTGAGAGGGTGGAGGCAGGTTTGATCGAGGTATTCAAAAGGGAGTTGGATTGCTACCTTAACAGAGAGAATGTGCAAGGTTATGGGGATAAGGCAGGGGAGTGGGACTAGGTGGGACACTTTTTCAGAGAGACAGTGCAGACTGGATGGGCTGAATGGCCTCTTTCTGCACTGTAAAGATTCTGTGATACTGGATTCCCCTTGAGAAGGTGGTGGTGAGCTGCCTTCTTGAACCGCTGCAGTCCATGTGGTGTAGGTACACCCACAGTGCTGTTAGGGAGGGAGTTCCAGGATTTTGACCCAGTGACAGTGAAGGAACTGTGATATATTTCCAAGTCAGGATGGTGAGTGACTTGGAGGGAAACTTCCAGGTGGTGGTGTTCCCATCTATCTGCTGCCCTTGTCCTTGTAGATGGTAGTGGTTGTGGGTTTGGAAGGTGCTGTCGAAGGAGCCTTGGTGAGTTGCTGCAGTGCATCTTGTAGATGGTACACACACTGCTGCTACTGTGCGTTGGTGGTGGAGGGAGTGAATGTTTGTGGATGGGGTGCCGATCAAGCAGGACTGCTTTGTCCTGGATGGTGTCCAGCTTCTTGAGTGTTGTTGGGAGCTGCACTGATCCAGGCAAGTGGGGAGTATTCCATCACACTCCTGACTTGTCCCTTGTAGATGGTGGACAGGCTTTGGAGAGTCAGGAGGTGAGTTACTCATCGCAGGATTCCCAGCCTCTGACCTGCTCTTGTAACCACAGTATTTATATGGCTGGTCCAGTTCAGTTTCTGGTCAACGGTAACTCCCAGGATGTTGATAGTGGGGGATTCAGTGATGGTAATGCCATTGAACATCAAGGGGCGATGGTTGGATTCTCTCTTGTTGGAGATGGTCATTACCTGGCACTTGTGTGGTGTGAATATTAATTGCCACTTGTCAGTCCAAGCCTGGATATTGTCCAGGTCTTGCTGCATCTGGACATGGGCTGGTCCCAGTGTAGGTTTCTTGTATTTGTTCATGTGGCTTTCACTGGTTATTGCCTTTGTTCTGGGGGCATTTAAGAATCAACCACATTGTTGTGGGTCTGGAGTCAGATACAGGCCTCAGCTCCCCTCCTGTTTTTTAGTTTCCAGATTTTTGTTGAATTCAGATTCCACCATGTGCCGGGGTGGGATTGGAACCCGGGTCTCCAGAGCATTACCCGGGGGTTATGTGGAATATCACTATGCCCCTGCCTCCAACAACACCATCATGGTCTTGGGTTTCAACTCCATGTTCCTGTCCACTCCCCATATCCCTTAGGTGTACAAGATTGTGAGGGGCATGGACAGGGTGGATAGGGAGCAGCTGTTCCCCTTAGTTGAAGGGTCAGTCACAAGGGGACATAAGTTCAAGGTGAGGGGCAGGAAGTTTAGGGGGGATGTGAGGAAAAACTTTTTTACCCAGAGGGTGGTGATGGTCTGGAATGCGCTGCCTGGGAGGGTGGTGGAGGCGGGTTGCCTCACATCCTTTAAAAAGTACCTGGATGAGCACTTGGCACGTCATGACATTCAAGGCTATGGGCCAAGTGCTGGTAAATGGGATTAGGTGGGTAGGTCAGGTGTTTCTCACATGTCAGTGCAGACTCGATGGGCCGAAGGGCCTCTTCTGCACCGTGTGATTCTGTGAATTCCCTGAGACACCAAAAATCCATCCATCCCAACCTTAAATATATTCAATAATGGAGCATCCACAATCCTCTGGGGTAGAGAATTCCAAAGATTCACAATCCTTTGAGTGAAGTAATTTCTCCTCATCTCAGTCCTAAATGATCGGCCCCTTATCCTGAGACTGAGCCCCCATGTTTTAGATTCCCCGACCAGCAGAGACAATCTCTCAGTGTCCACCCTGTCAAACCCCTTCAGAATCTCACAGGATTCAATGAGATCATCTCTCATTCCTCTAAACTCCAGAGAATACAAGCCCAATTCACTCAGCCTCCCATCATAGGACATCCCCCTCATCCCAGGGACCAATCTAGTGAACCCTCACTGTACCACCTCCAATGCAAGTATATCCTCCCTTAAATGTAGAGACCAAAACTGCACACTGTACTCCAGATGTGGTCTCACCAAAACCCTGCACAACTGGAGCAAGATTTCTTTATTCTTGTACTCCAATCCCCTTGCAGTAAAGGCCAACACACCATTTGCCTTCCTAATTGCTTGTTACACCTGCCTGCTAACTCTCTGCGTTCCTTGTACAAGCACACCCAAGTCTCTTTGAACATCAACACTTACAAGTTTCACACCTTTTAAAAAATATTCTGCTTTTCTATTCTTATGACCAAAGTGAATAACTTCACACTTCCCTCCATTACACTCCATCTGAAATCTTGTTACCCACTCACTTACCCTGTCTATATCTCTTTGCAGCCTCTCCGTGTCCTCCCCACAGCTTACCTTCCCACCTAGCTTGGTATCACCAGCAAACGTAGATACATTACTCTCTGTCTCTTCACCTAAGTCATTAATATAGATTGTAAATAGCTGGGGCCCCAGCACTGATCCTTGTGACACTCCACGTTAAAATATTACCCCCAGCTGCATGACCCACTTATCTTGCCAATTAACCTTTCGTGTGTCACCTTATCGAATGCCGTGTGGAAATCCAGGTATACTCCATCTACTGGTTCCCCTTTATCTACCCTACCAGTCACAACCTCAAAAAGCTTTAATAAATTTGTCAAACAGGATCTCCCCTTAGTAAAACCATGTTGACTTGCTCTAATCATACTATATTTTACTAAGTGCATTAAGACTTTCTTAATAATAGATTCCAGCATTTTCCCAACTGATGTTAGGCTAACCTTCCTGGAGTTCCCTGTTTTCTCTCTCCCTCCTGTCTTGAAAATGATGTAACATTTGCCAACTTCCAATTTAATAGGACCATACCTGAATCGAAGGAATTTTGGAAAATGATAGCCAGCACATCCCCGATCTCTACAGCATCCCCTAGGGTTTAGGCCATCGGGTCTCAGGATTTGTCAGATTTTAGTCCCTCAAGTTTCTCCAATACTTTTTCTCTGCTGATATTAATGATCTTAACCTCCTCTCTTTTTTTAGCCCCGAGGTTACCCTCTATTTCTGGTATGGAGCTTGTATTTTCTACTGTGAAGACAGACCCAAAGGGCAGGAGTTTCTGCCCCTGTTGACATTGGGTATCAGGGCAGACCTGAGCAGATAATATGGAGGGGGGGGAGGACAAAAATTGGTTTGACACCATTGTGAAACCAGATTGCGATTGTCCGTTCTGCCTGTCAATGGCAGCCGGCATCTCCTGCTGCCAGACATTGGGAACATCATCTTAATGCATCATTCTAAGCCCAGCTGGCCGGGATCATCACCCCATGCTGGACCATCCGGCACCCCGGTCTGATCACATGCCAGTTTCTTTCACAACTGGTACATAAGAGAGGTGCTTCTGGCGAGCTGCTACTCTGAGGTGTGTTTGCTGACCTTGACTCGAGCAGCACTGGCTGTCTCAGTACCAGGGTTCACAGGCAGCACCACATCACGTTCACAGGGCCTGTCATGAAGCTATTACTGTACACAATATTGTTGGAAAATATTTTTCTTTTAAGAGAGAGGTTTAGTCTGTGGGTGATTTAATTGGATTAAAGCCAGTTGGTCTGGGTGTTTTGATGTGTATTAGTTTGAGATGTAAACAGAGAGTTGGCTGCATTTACATTTTTTGAATAGAGCATTCAACAAGTGGGGTGAAAACTGACACCTTTCTAGCAGAGATCAAGCGACATGTTTATATATCCAATAAAATTGGGACTATGAAAGGGGTTTTATTGTTAGAGGTTTAGTTCAGAGGTTGTTGGTACAATGAGGAGTAACATTCAATGGGAGTGGTTGGTATAACTTCAGTAGTTTTCGGGTGTGTAGAGCAGGGACAATGTGAGATCAAAAGGCAGCTGTAAACCTCCAACTGGCCCTACAGGAACCAAAGTGAAAAGAACCTCATTTTGAGTTTGTAAGGTGAAAATGCTTTGCCTGGTGTCTGGTTAAGTCTATGTGTTGTTGTTGCCTTAATGGAGATTAGTTTGGGAATTAGTTAAAAGTTATGATAGTAGTAATTTGTAACCATGTGTATAGATATTTTAACCTGTGTAAAGTAATAAAATGTTTTATTTAGTTTAATGTAAAACCTCAGGAACTGATGGTCTGATTCCTGAGTTTAGAGTCGCATCTCAAACATGACACTTAAAATTATAGGTTATGACAGTTGTTTCAAGTTTCCCTCTGGGATTTTTAAATAACTCCACTTTACCTACTGCATCGGTCATAACAGCGGCTCACGGGCAGGTCTCTACCCACCAGTCCAGCCGTAAGGCCGAGGTGGCTTTCCAACAGCTGCAGGGCTGGGGCTTGTTTGGGGAAGAGGGGGGGAAGGGGCCTCAGGTCAGGGAAGAGGCTGCAGGGCGAGGGCTGTACCGGGGAAGGAGGGTATCCCAGGGTGTGTGGGGGGGACACATGTTGATCTGTGCAAGTGGCCTCAGGATGTTGAGGAGAGGAGGCCAGATGGAGGTGTGGGGGTGAGTGTGAGACAGCGAGTGGTGATGTCCCTCGAGTTAGCAGTGAGTGAGATGCCAGTGAGTGTGTGATGGGTTTGTGAGTGTGTGAGTTTAGAGGGAGGAGATGGTTGCCTAACCCTGGCTGTGTGGCTGAGATCATCTATCCTCTGTCTGCACTGGATGGTCAATCTCTTCAATACAGCACTGGCACTGGCCAGCACTGGCTGCCAAGCTGGACTGGTGACACTGATGGTCCTCCTGCGGCCAGAGTGGGGGATACAGGACATCGCGCTTGGCACCATCTGTGCCCACAATGTGTCCCCGGGAGGGATCACTGAATCAGGAGGTTGTAGCCCTGCGGCTATTCAGGGCCATGTCCAGAGCTGGTAGCCCTGGCCGGAGGGTGTGTAAACCCGGTGCCTGGTGTGAGGGAGCAGCGAGGGGAGGGTGTGGAGGCTGCCTGCCAGAGGAAGGGCCTGTTTCCCGGGGATGCAGAGGAAGGGCCTGTTTCCCGGGAATGCCGAGGAAGGGCCTGTTTCCCGGGAATGCCGAGGAAGGGCCTGTTTCCCGGGAATGCCGAGGAAGGGCCTGTTTCCCGGGAATGCCGAGGAAGGGCCTGTTTCCCGGGAATGCCGAGGAAGGGCCTGTTTCCCGGGATAGCAGTGGGATGGCCCGTTTCCTGGGAATGCCGAGGAAGGGCCTGTTTCCTGGGAATGCAGTGGGACGGCCCGTTTCCTGGGAATGCCGAGGAACAGCCTGTTTCCCGGGAATGTGTGATGGGTGAGGTGGGACTGGGAAACTCCAGCACCAGAACCTGGGGCTGCAGCCGAGGGTAAATCTCTGGTTTTCCGGTCTCCAGTGAGGACAGATCCATCCCAGGGATTTGTTCAGTGTCTCAGCCGCTTCCTCATTCACCAGAACAATTGCTCCTCTTCCTGGTTTTAAGGGGCCAAAGTTTACTTTGTGGGGGGGGTGGGGAATGTGGGGTTGAGGTTACATTCAGGTCAGCCAGTATCTTAGTGAACGGCTGGAGGGGCTGAATGGCCTCATCCTGCCCCTAATTCATATATTCAACCTTTCTAATGTTTGTGGAAAAGCTCGGTCTGTTTTTATAATTCCGGAGAGTTTACCAACACATTCTATATTTTCCCCTTTCCACTGGCTGCTGCCAGTGTCCCCACTGCCAGTGTCCCTGATCCCAGTGTCCCCACTGCCAGTGTCCCTGATCCCAGTGTCCCCACTGCCAGTGTCCCTGATCCCAGTGTCCCCACTGCCAGTGTCCCTGATCCCAGTGTCCCCACTGCCAGTGTCCATGATTCCGGTGTCCCTGATCCCCGTGCCCCCACTGCCAGTGTCCCTGATCCCAGTGTCCCCACTGCCAGTGTCCCTGATCCCAGTGTCCCCACTGCCAGTGTCCATGATCCCGGTGACCCTGATCCCAGTGTCCCAACTGCCAGTGTCCCCGATCCCAGTGAACTTGATCCCAGTGACCCCGATCCCAGCGAACCCGATCCCAGTGAACATGATCCCAGTGAACTGATCCCGGAATTCCTGGTCCCAGTGAACCCAATCCCAGGGTCCCCAATCCCAGTGAACCCTATCCCAGCGTCCCCGATCCCGGTGTCCCTGATCCCGGTGACCCTGATCCCAGTGTCCCCACTGCCAGTGTCCCTGATCCCGGTGTCCCTGATTCCAGTGTCCCCACTGCCAGTGTCCCCGATCCCAGTGAATCCGATCCCAGCGTCCCCGATCCTAGTGTCCCCGATCCCAGTGAACCCGATCCCAGCGTCCCCGATCCCAGTGTCCCCGATCCCAGTGTCCCCGATCCCAGCGTCCCCGATCCCAGCGTCCCCGATCCCAGTGTCCCCGATCCCAGTGAACCCGATCCCAGCGTCCCCGATCCCAGTGTCCCCGATCCCAGTGTCCCCGATCCCAGCGTCCCCGATCCCAGCGTCCCCGATCCCAGTGTCCCCGATCCCAGTGTCCCCGATCCCAGCGTCCCCGATCCCAGCGTCCCCGATCCCAGCGTCCCTGATCCCAGTGAACCCGATCCCAGCGTCCCCGATCCCGGTGAACACGATCCAGGCGTCCCCGATCCCAGTGAACCCAATCCCAGCATCCCCGATCCCCGTGAACCCGATCTCAGCATCCCCGATCACAGTCAACCCGATCCCAGCGTCCCCGATCCCAGTGAACCCGATCCCAGCGTCCCCGATCCCAGTGTCCCCGATCCCAGTGTCCCCGATCCCAGCGTCCCCGATCCCAGCGTCCCCGATCCCGGTGAACCCGATCCCGGTGAACCCGATCCCACTGTCCCAGATCCCAGTGAACAAGATCCCAGTGTCCCTGATCCCAGTGAACCCAATCCCAGAGTCCCCGATCCCAGTGAACCCAATCCAAGTGTTCCCGATCCCAGTGAACCAGCTCCCAGTGAACTCGATCCCAGCGTCCCCGATCCCAGTGAACCCGATCCCAGTGAACACGATCCCCGTGAACCCGATCCCAGCGTCCCCAATCCCAGAGTCCCCGATCCCAGTGAACCCGATCCCAGAGAAGCCGATCCCAGCGTCCCCGGTCCCAGTGAACCCGATCCCAGCATCCCCAATCACAGTGAACCCGATCTCAGCGTCCCCGATCCCAGTGAACCCGATCCCAGCGTCCCCGATCCCAGTGAACCCGATCCCAGCGTCCCCGATCCCAGTGAACCCGATCCCAGCGTCCCCAATCCCAGTGAACCCGATCCCAGCATCCCCGATCCCAGCGTCCCCGATCCTAGTGAACCCGATCCCAGCGTCCCCGATCCCAGCGTCCCCGATCCCAGCATCCCCGATCCCAGTGAACCAGCTCCCAGCGTCCCCGATCCCAGTGAACCCCAGCCCAGCGTCCCCGATCCCAGTGTCCCCGTTGCTAGCGTCCCCATTCCCAGCGTCCCCGATCCCAGCATCCCCGATCCCAGTGAACCCAATCCCAGCATCCCCGATCCCAGTGAACCCCATCCCAGCGTCCCCGATCCCAGTGAACCCCATCCCAGCGTCCCCGATCCCAGTGAACCCGATCCCAGCGTCCCCGATCCCAGTGTCCCCGATCCCAGTGAACCCGATCCCGGCGTCCCCGATCCCAGTGAACCCGATCCCGGCGTCCCCGATCCCAGTGAACCCGATCCCAGTGAAACCGATCCCAGTGAACCCGATCCCAGTGTCCCCGATCCCAGTGAACAAGATCCCAGTGAACCCAATCCCAGTGAACCCAATCACAGCGTTCCCGATCCCAGTGAACTCGATCCCAGCGTCCCCGATCCCAGCGTCCACGATCCCAGTTAACCCGATCCCGGTGAACCCGATCCCAGTGAGCCCGATCCCAGTGAACCCAACCCCAGTGAACCCGATCCCAGCGTCCCCGATCCCAGTGAACCCGCTCCCAGCATTCCCGATCCCAGTGAACCTGATCCCAGCGTTCCCGATCCCAGTGAACCCGATCCCAACGTCACCGATCCCAGCGACCCCGATCCCAGTGAACCCGAACCCAGAGTCACCGATCCCACTGAACCCGATCCCAGTGAACGCGATCCCAGTGAACCCGATCCCAGTGTCCCCGATCCCAGTGTCCCCGATCCCAGTGAATCCGATCCCAGTGAACCCGATCCCAGTGAACCCGATCCCAGTGAACCCGATCCCAGCGTCCCCGATCCCAGTGAACCAGATCCCAGTGAACCCGATCCCAGCGCCCCGATCCCAGTGAACAAGATCCCAGTGAACCCGATCCCAGTGAACCCAGTCTCAGTGAATACGATCCCAGTGAACCCAATCCCAGTGTCCCCGATTCCAGTGAACCCGATCCCAGCGAACCCGATCCCGGTGAACCCAATCCCAGTGAACCCGATCCCAGTGAACCCGATCCCGGTGAACCAAATCCCAGCGTTCCCGATCTCAGTGAACCCAATCCCAGTGAACCCGATCCCAGTGAAAACGATCCCAGCGTCCCCGATCACAGTGAACCCGATCCCGGTGTCCCCGATCCCGGTGAACCCAATTCCAGCGTTCCCGATCCCAGTGAACCTGATCCCAGCGTCCCTGATCCCAGTGAACCTGATCCCAGTGAACAAGCTCCCAGTGAACCCGATCCCAGCGTCCCCGATCCCAGTGAACCCGATCCCAGTGAACCCGATCCCAGCATCCCCGATCCCACTGAACCCCATCCCAGCATCCCCGATCCAAGTGAACCCGATCCCAGTGAACCCAATCCCAGTGAACCCGATCCCAGTGAACCCGATCCCAACGTTCCCGATCCCAGTGAACCCGATCCCGGCGTCCCTGATCCCAGTGAAGCCGATCCCAGCGTCCCAGATCCCAGCGTCCCCGATCCCAGTGAACCTGATCCCAGTGACCCGATCCCAGCGTCCCCGATCCCAGTGTCCCCGATCCCAGTGAACCCGATCCCAGCGTCCCCGATTCCAGTGAACCCAATCCCAGTGAACCCGATCCCAGCATTCCCGATCCATGAACCCGATTCCAGTGAACCCGATTCCAGAGTCACCGATCCCACTGAACCCGATCCCAGTGAACCCGATCCCAGTGAACGCGATCCCAGTGTCCCCGATCCCAGTGTCCCCGATCCCAGTGTCCCCGATCCCAGTGAATCCGATCCCAGTGAACCCGATCCCAGTGAACCCGATCCCAGTGAACCCGATCCCAGCGTCCCCGATCCCAGTGAACCAGATCCCAGTGAACCCGATCCCAGCGCCCCGATCCCAGTGAACAAGATCCCAGTGAACCCGATCCCAGTGAACCCAGTCTCAGTGAATCCGATCCCAGTGAACCCAATCTCAGTGAACCCGATCCCAGCATTCCCGATCCATGAACCCGATTCCAGTGAACCCGATCCCAGAGTCACCGATCCCACTGAACCCGATCCCAGTGAACCCGATCCCAGTGAACCCGATCCCAGTGAACCCGATCCCAGTGTCCCCGATCCCAGTGTCCCCGATCCCAGTGTCCCCGATCCCAGTGAATCTGATCCCAGTGAACCCGATCCCAGTGAACCCGATCCCAGTGAACCCGATCCCAGCGTCCCCGATCCCAGTGAACCAGATCCCAGTGAACCCGATCCCAGCGCCCCGATCCCAGTGAACAAGATCCCAGTGAACCCGATCCTAGTGAACCCAGTCTCAGTGAATCCGATCCCAGTTAACCCAATCCCAGTGTCCCCGATTCCAGTGAACCCGATCCCAGCGAACCCGATCCCGGTGAACCCAATCCCAGTGAACCCGATCCCAGTGAACCCAATCCCGGTGAACCAAATCCCAGCGTTCCCGATCTCAGTGAACCCAATCCCAGCGTCCCCGATCCCAGTGAAAACGATCCCAGCGTCCCCGATCACAGTGAACCCGATCCCGGTGTCCCTGATCCCGGTGAACCCAATTCCAGCGTTCCCGATCCCAGTGAACCTGATCCCAGCGTCCCTGATCCCAGTGAACCCGATCCCAGTGAACAAGCTCCCAGTGAACCCGATCCCAGCGTCCCCGATCCCAGTGAACCCGATCCCGGTGAACCCGATCCCAGTGAACCCGATCCCAGTGAACCCCAGCCCAGCGTCCCCGATCCCAGCGTCCCTGATCCCAGTGAACCCGATCCCAGCGTCCCCAATCCCAGTGTCCCCGATCCCAGTGAACCCGATCCCATTGAACCCGATCCCAGTGTCCCCGATCCCAGTGAACCCGATCCCAGTGTCCCCGATCCCAGTGAACCCGATCCCGGCGTCCCTGATCCCAGTGAACCCGATCATGGTGAACCCGATCCCGGTGAACCCGATCCCAGTGTTCCCGATCCCAGTGAACTCGATCCCAGTGAACCCCATCCCGGCGTCCCCTATCCCAGTGAACCCGATCCCAGCGTCCCCGATCCCAGTGAACCCGATTCCAGTGAACCCAATCCCAGTGAACCCGATCCCAGCATTCCCGATCCATGAACCCGATTCCAGTGAACCCGATCCCAGTGATCCCGATCCCAGTGAACCCGATCCCAGCGTCCCCGATCCCACTGAACCCCATCCCAGCATCCCCGATCCAAGTGAACCCGATCCCAGTGAACCCAATCCCAGTGAACCCGATCCCAGTGAACCCGATCCCAACGTTCCCGATCCCGGCATCCCTGATCCTAGTGAAGCCGATCCCAGCGTCCCCGATCCCAGCGTCCCCGATCCCAGTGAACCTGATCCCAGTGACCCGATCCCAGCGTCCCCGATCCCAGTGTCCCCGATCCCAGTGAACCCCATCCCAGCGTCCCCGATCCCAGTGAACCGATCCCAGCGTCCCCGATCCCAGTGTCCCCGATCCCAGTGAACCCGATCCCGGCGTCCCCGATCCCAGTGAACCCGATCCCGGCGTCCCCGATCCCAGTGAACCCGATCCCAGTGAAACCGATCCCAGTGAACCCGATCCCAGTGTCCCCGATCCCAGTGAACAAGATCCCAGTGAACCCAATCCCAGTGAACCCAATCACAGCGTTCCCGATCCCAGTGAACTCGATCCCAGCGTCCCCGATCCCAGCGTCCACGATCCCAGTTAACCCGATCCCGGTGAACCCGATCCCAGTGAGCCCGATCCCAGTGAACCCAACCCCAGTGAACCCGATCCCAGCGTCCCCGATCCCAGTGAACCCGCTCCCAGCATTCCCGATCCCAGTGAACCTGATCCCAGCGTTCCCGATCCCAGTGAACCCGATCCCAACGTCACCGATCCCAGCGACCCCGATCCCAGTGAACCCGAACCCAGAGTCACCGATCCCACTGAACCCGATCCCAGTGAACGCGATCCCAGTGAACCCGATCCCAGTGTCCCCGATCCCAGTGTCCCCGATCCCAGTGAATCCGATCCCAGTGAACCCGATCCCAGTGAACCCGATCCCAGTGAACCCGATCCCAGCGTCCCCGATCCCAGTGAACCAGATCCCAGTGAACCCGATCCCAGCGCCCCGATCCCAGTGAACAAGATCCCAGTGAACCCGATCCCAGTGAACCCAGTCTCAGTGAATACGATCCCAGTGAACCCAATCCCAGTGTCCCCGATTCCAGTGAACCCGATCCCAGCGAACCCGATCCCGGTGAACCCAATCCCAGTGAACCCGATCCCAGTGAACCCGATCCCGGTGAACCAAATCCCAGCGTTCCCGATCTCAGTGAACCCAATCCCAGTGAACCCGATCCCAGTGAAAACGATCCCAGCGTCCCCGATCACAGTGAACCCGATCCCGGTGTCCCCGATCCCGGTGAACCCAATTCCAGCGTTCCCGATCCCAGTGAACCTGATCCCAGCGTCCCTGATCCCAGTGAACCTGATCCCAGTGAACAAGCTCCCAGTGAACCCGATCCCAGCGTCCCCGATCCCAGTGAACCCGATCCCAGTGAACCCGATCCCAGCATCCCCGATCCCACTGAACCCCATCCCAGCATCCCCGATCCAAGTGAACCCGATCCCAGTGAACCCAATCCCAGTGAACCCGATCCCAGTGAACCCGATCCCAACGTTCCCGATCCCAGTGAACCCGATCCCGGCGTCCCTGATCCCAGTGAAGCCGATCCCAGCGTCCCAGATCCCAGCGTCCCCGATCCCAGTGAACCTGATCCCAGTGACCCGATCCCAGCGTCCCCGATCCCAGTGTCCCCGATCCCAGTGAACCCGATCCCAGCGTCCCCGATTCCAGTGAACCCAATCCCAGTGAACCCGATCCCAGCATTCCCGATCCATGAACCCGATTCCAGTGAACCCGATTCCAGAGTCACCGATCCCACTGAACCCGATCCCAGTGAACCCGATCCCAGTGAACGCGATCCCAGTGTCCCCGATCCCAGTGTCCCCGATCCCAGTGTCCCCGATCCCAGTGAATCCGATCCCAGTGAACCCGATCCCAGTGAACCCGATCCCAGTGAACCCGATCCCAGCGTCCCCGATCCCAGTGAACCAGATCCCAGTGAACCCGATCCCAGCGCCCCGATCCCAGTGAACAAGATCCCAGTGAACCCGATCCCAGTGAACCCAGTCTCAGTGAATCCGATCCCAGTGAACCCAATCTCAGTGAACCCGATCCCAGCATTCCCGATCCATGAACCCGATTCCAGTGAACCCGATCCCAGAGTCACCGATCCCACTGAACCCGATCCCAGTGAACCCGATCCCAGTGAACCCGATCCCAGTGAACCCGATCCCAGTGTCCCCGATCCCAGTGTCCCCGATCCCAGTGTCCCCGATCCCAGTGAATCTGATCCCAGTGAACCCGATCCCAGTGAACCCGATCCCAGTGAACCCGATCCCAGCGTCCCCGATCCCAGTGAACCAGATCCCAGTGAACCCGATCCCAGCGCCCCGATCCCAGTGAACAAGATCCCAGTGAACCCGATCCTAGTGAACCCAGTCTCAGTGAATCCGATCCCAGTTAACCCAATCCCAGTGTCCCCGATTCCAGTGAACCCGATCCCAGCGAACCCGATCCCGGTGAACCCAATCCCAGTGAACCCGATCCCAGTGAACCCAATCCCGGTGAACCAAATCCCAGCGTTCCCGATCTCAGTGAACCCAATCCCAGCGTCCCCGATCCCAGTGAAAACGATCCCAGCGTCCCCGATCACAGTGAACCCGATCCCGGTGTCCCTGATCCCGGTGAACCCAATTCCAGCGTTCCCGATCCCAGTGAACCTGATCCCAGCGTCCCTGATCCCAGTGAACCCGATCCCAGTGAACAAGCTCCCAGTGAACCCGATCCCAGCGTCCCCGATCCCAGTGAACCCGATCCCGGTGAACCCGATCCCAGTGAACCCGATCCCAGTGAACCCCAGCCCAGCGTCCCCGATCCCAGCGTCCCTGATCCCAGTGAACCCGATCCCAGCGTCCCCAATCCCAGTGTCCCCGATCCCAGTGAACCCGATCCCATTGAACCCGATCCCAGTGTCCCCGATCCCAGTGAACCCGATCCCAGTGTGCCCGATCCCAGTGAACCCGATCCCGGCGTCCCTGATCCCAGTGAACCCGATCATGGTGAACCCGATCCCGGTGAACCCGATCCCAGTGTTCCCGATCCCAGTGAACTCGATCCCAGTGAACCCCATCCCGGCGTCCCCTATCCCAGTGAACCCGATCCCAGCGTCCCCGATCCCAGTGAACCCGATTCCAGTGAACCCAATCCCAGTGAACCCGATCCCAGCATTCCCGATCCATGAACCCGATTCCAGTGAACCCGATCCCAGTGATCCCGATCCCAGTGAACCCGATCCCAGCGTCCCCGATCCCACTGAACCCCATCCCAGCATCCCCGATCCAAGTGAACCCGATCCCAGTGAACCCAATCCCAGTGAACCCGATCCCAGTGAACCCGATCCCAACGTTCCCGATCCCGGCATCCCTGATCCTAGTGAAGCCGATCCCAGCGTCCCCGATCCCAGCGTCCCCGATCCCAGTGAACCTGATCCCAGTGACCCGATCCCAGCGTCCCCGATCCCAGTGTCCCCGATCCCAGTGAACCCGATCCCAGCGTCCCCGATTCCAGTGAACCCAATCCCAGTGAACCCGATCCCAGCATTCCCGATCCATGAACCCGATTCCAGTGAACCCGATCCCAGTGATCCCGATCCCAGTGAAACCGATCCCAGCGTCCCCGATCCCACTGAACCCCATCCCAGCATCCCCGATCCAAGTGAACCCGATCCCAGTGAACCCAATCCCAGTGAACCCGATCCCAGTGAACCCGATCCCAATGTTCCCGATCCCAGTGAACCCGATTCCGGCGTCCCTGAACCCAGTGAACCCGCTCCCAGCGTCCCCGATCCCAGTGAACCCGATCCCAGCGAACCCAAACCCAGCGTCCCCGATCCCAGTGTCCCCGATCCCAGTGAACCCTATCCCAGCGTCCCTGATCCCAGTGAACCAGCTCCCAGTGTACCCGATCCCAGTGAACCTGATCCCAGTGAACCAGCTCCCAGTGAACCTGATCCCAGTGAACCAGCTCCCAGTGAACCCGATCCCAGTGTCCCCGATCCCAGTGTCCCCGATCCCAGTGAACCCTATCCCAGCGTCCCCGATCCCAGTGAACCAGCTCCCAGTGAACCCGATCCCAGTGAACCCGATCCCGGCGTCCCCGATCCCAGTGTCCCCGATCCCAACGTTCCTGATCCCAGTGTATCCGATCCCAGTGAACCCGATCCCAGAGAAGCCGATCCCAGCGTCCCCGGTCCCAGTGAACCCGATCCCAGCATCCCCAATCACAGTGAACCCGATCTCAGCGTCCCCGATCCCAGTGAACCCGATCCCAGCGTCCCCGATCCCAGTGAACCCGATCCCAGCGTCCCCGATCCCAGTGAACCCGATCCAACCGTCCCCAATCCCAGTGAACCCGATCCCAGCATCCCCGATCCCAGCGTCCCCGATCCTAGTGAACCCGATCCCAGCGTCCCCGATCCCAGCGTCCCCGATCCCAGCATCCCCGATCCCAGTGAACCAGCTCCCAGCGTCCCCGATCCCAGTGAACCCCAGCCCAGCGTCCCCGATCCCAGTGTCCCCGTTGCTAGCGTCCCCATTCCCAGCGTCCCCGATCCCAGCATCCCCGATCCCAGTGAACCCAATCCCAGCATCCCCGATCCCAGTGAACCCCATCCCAGCGTCCCCGATCCCAGTGAACCCCATCCCAGCGTCCCCGATCCCAGTGAACCCGATCCCAGCGTCCCCGATCCCAGTGTCCCCGATCCCAGTGAACCCGATCCCGGCATCCCCGATCCCAGTGAACCCGATCCCGGCGTCCCCGATCCCAGTGAACCCGATCCCAGTGAAACCGATCCCAGTGAACCCGATCCCAGTGTCCCCGATCCCAGTGAACAAGATCCCAGTGAACCCAATCCCAGTGAACCCAATCACAGCGTTCCCGATCCCAGTGAACTCGATCCCAGCGTCCCCGATCCCAGCGTCCACGATCCCAGTTAACCCGATCCCGGTGAACCCGATCCCAGTGAGCCCGATCCCAGTGAACCCAACCCCAGTGAACCCGATCCCAGCGTCCCCGATCCCAGTGAACCCGCTCCCAGCATTCCCGATCCCAGTGAACCTGATCCCAGCGTTCCCGATCCCAGTGAACCCGAACCCAGAGTCACCGATCCCACTGAACCCGATCCCAGTGAACGCGATCCCAGTGAACCCGATCCCAGTGTCCCCGATCCCAGTGTCCCCGATCCCAGTGAATCCGATCCCAGTGAACCCGATCCCAGTGAACCCGATCCCAGTGAACCCGATCCCAGCGTCCCCGATCCCAGTGAACCAGATCCCAGTGAACCCGATCCCAGCGCCCCGATCCCAGTGAACAAGATCCCAGTGAACCCGATCCCAGTGAACCCAGTCTCAGTGAATACGATCCCAGTGAACCCAATCCCAGTGTCCCCGATTCCAGTGAACCCGATCCCAGCGAACCCGATCCCGGTGAACCCAATCCCAGTGAACCCGATCCCAGTGAACCCGATCCCGGTGAACCAAATCCCAGCGTTCCCGATCTCAGTGAACCCAATCCCAGTGAACCCGATCCCAGTGAAAACGATCCCAGCGTCCCCGATCACAGTGAACCCGATCCCGGTGTCCCCGATCCCGGTGAACCCAATTCCAGCGTTCCCGATCCCAGTGAACCTGATCCCAGCGTCCCTGATCCCAGTGAACCTGATCCCAGTGAACAAGCTCCCAGTGAACCCGATCCCAGCGTCCCCGATCCCAGTGAACCCGATCCCAGTGAACCCGATCCCAGCATCCCCGATCCCACTGAACCCCATCCCAGCATCCCCGATCCAAGTGAACCCGATCCCAGTGAACCCAATCCCAGTGAACCCGATCCCAGTGAACCCGATCCCAACGTTCCCGATCCCAGTGAACCCGATCCCGGCGTCCCTGATCCCAGTGAAGCCGATCCCAGCGTCCCAGATCCCAGCGTCCCCGATCCCAGTGAACCTGATCCCAGTGACCCGATCCCAGCGTCCCCGATCCCAGTGTCCCCGATCCCAGTGAACCCGATCCCAGCGTCCCCGATTCCAGTGAACCCAATCCCAGTGAACCCGATCCCAGCATTCCCGATCCATGAACCCGATTCCAGTGAACCCGATCCCAGAGTCACCGATCCCACTGAACCCGATCCCAGTGAACCCGATCCCAGTGAACGCGATCCCAGTGTCCCCGATCCCAGTGTCCCCGATCCCAGTGTCCCCGATCCCAGTGAATCCGATCCCAGTGAACCCGATCCCAGTGAACCCGATCCCAGTGAACCCGATCCCAGCGTCCCCGATCCCAGTGAACCAGATCCCAGTGAACCCGATCCCAGCGCCCCGATCCCAGTGAACAAGATCCCAGTGAACCCGATCCCAGTGAACCCAGTCTCAGTGAATCCGATCCCAGTGAACCCAATCTCAGTGAACCCGATCCCAGCATTCCCGATCCATGAACCCGATTCCAGTGAACCCGATCCCAGAGTCACCGATCCCACTGAACCCGATCCCAGTGAACCCGATCCCAGTGAACCCGATCCCAGTGAACCCGATCCCAGTGTCCCCGATCCCAGTGTCCCCGATCCCAGTGTCCCCGATCCCAGTGAATCTGATCCCAGTGAACCCGATCCCAGTGAACCCGATCCCAGTGAACCCGATCCCAGCGTCCCCGATCCCAGTGAACCAGATCCCAGTGAACCCGATCCCAGCGCCCCGATCCCAGTGAACAAGATCCCAGTGAACCCGATCCTAGTGAACCCAGTCTCAGTGAATCCGATCCCAGTTAACCCAATCCCAGTGTCCCCGATTCCAGTGAACCCGATCCCAGCGAACCCGATCCCGGTGAACCCAATCCCAGTGAACCCGATCCCAGTGAACCCAATCCCGGTGAACCAAATCCCAGCGTTCCCGATCTCAGTGAACCCAATCCCAGCGTCCCCGATCCCAGTGAAAACGATCCCAGCGTCCCCGATCACAGTGAACCCGATCCCGGTGTCCCTGATCCCGGTGAACCCAATTCCAGCGTTCCCGATCCCAGTGAACCTGATCCCAGCGTCCCTGATCCCAGTGAACCCGATCCCAGTGAACAAGCTCCCAGTGAACCCGATCCCAGCGTCCCCGATCCCAGTGAACCCGATCCCGGTGAACCCGATCCCAGTGAACCCGATCCCAGTGAACCCCAGCCCAGCGTCCCCGATCCCAGCGTCCCTGATCCCAGTGAACCCGATCCCAGCGTCCCCAATCCCAGTGTCCCCGATCCCAGTGAACCCGATCCCATTGAACCCGATCCCAGTGTCCCCGATCCCAGTGAACCCGATCCCAGTGTCCCCGATCCCAGTGAACCCGATCCCGGCGTCCCTGATCCCAGTGAACCCGATCATGGTGAACCCGATCCCGGTGAACCCGATCCCAGTGTTCCCGATCCCAGTGAACTCGATCCCAGTGAACCCCATCCCGGCGTCCCCTATCCCAGTGAACCCGATCCCAGCGTCCCCGATCCCAGTGAACCCGATTCCAGTGAACCCAATCCCAGTGAACCCGATCCCAGCATTCCCGATCCATGAACCCGATTCCAGTGAACCCGATCCCAGTGATCCCGATCCCAGTGAACCCGATCCCAGCGTCCCCGATCCCACTGAACCCCATCCCAGCATCCCCGATCCAAGTGAACCCGATCCCAGTGAACCCAATCCCAGTGAACCCGATCCCAGTGAACCCGATCCCAACGTTCCCGATCCCGGCATCCCTGATCCTAGTGAAGCCGATCCCAGCGTCCCCGATCCCAGCGTCCCCGATCCCAGTGAACCTGATCCCAGTGACCCGATCCCAGCGTCCCCGATCCCAGTGTCCCCGATCCCAGTGAACCCGATCCCAGCGTCCCCGATTCCAGTGAACCAAATCCCAGTGAACCCGATCCCAGCATTCCCGATCCATGAACCCGATTCCAGTGAACCCGATCCCAGTGATCCCGATCCCAGTGAAACCGATCCCAGCGTCCCCGATCCCACTGAACCCCATCCCAGCATCCCCGATCCAAGTGAACCCGATCCCAGTGAACCCAATCCCAGTGAACCCGATCCCAGTGAACCCGATCCCAATGTTCCCGATCCCAGTGAACCCGATTCCGGCGTCCCTGAACCCAGTGAACCCGCTCCCAGCGTCCCCGATCCCAGTGAACCCGATCCCAGCGAACCCAAACCCAGCGTCCCCGATCCCAGTGTCCCCGATCCCAGTGAACCCTATCCCAGCGTCCCTGATCCCAGTGAACCAGCTCCCAGTGTACCCGATCCCAGTGAACCTGATCCCAGTGAACCAGCTCCCAGTGAACCTGATCCCAGTGAACCAGCTCCCAGTGAACCCGATCCCAGTGTCCCCGATCCCAGTGTCCCCGATCCCAGTGAACCCTATCCCAGCGTCCCCGATCCCAGTGAACCAGCTCCCAGTGAACCCGATCCCAGTGAACCCGATCCCGGCGTCCCCGATCCCAGTGTCCCCGATCCCAACGTTCCTGATCCCAGTGTATCCGATCCCAGTGAACCCGATGCCAGTGAACCCGATCCCAGCGTTCCCGATCCCAGTGAACCCGATCCCAGCGTCCCCGATCCCAGTGAACCCGATCCCAGCGTCCCCGATCCCAGTGTCCCCGATCCCAGTGAACCCTATCCCAGTGAACCCGATCCCAGTGAACCAGCTCCCAGTGAACCCGATCCCAGCGTCCCCGATCCCAGCGTCCCCGATCCCAGCGTCCCCGATCCCAGTGAACCAGTTCCCAGTGAACCCGATCCCAGTGTCCCCGATCCCAGTGAACCAGCTCCCAGTGAACGCAATCCCAGTGAACCCGGTCCCAGTGAACCAGCTCCCAGTGAACCCGATCCCAGTGAACCCGATCCTAACGTCCCCGATCCCAGTGAAGCCAATCCCAGTGAATCCGATCCCAGTAAACCCGATCCCAGTGAACCAGCTCCCAGTGAACCAGCTCCCAGTGAACCCGGTCCCAGTGAACCAGCTCCCAGTGAACCCGATCCCAGTGTCCTGGATCCCAGTGAACCAGCTCCCAGTGAATCCGATCCCAGTGAACCCGATCCCAGTGAACCAGCGCCCCCCTCCATGGTGCCAGAGTATCCTCTGGGAATGAAGCTCACCTCTTGCTGTATCTCCAGTTTATATTTCACCACGTCTCCGACACTGTTTGGGAGTTTCTGGGTCCACTGCAGGATGTACATGTAAAGATTGCTTTTCTGGATCCTCACTGGGCTCGGAGTATCGTAATAAAATTCCGGCTCATAGGCTCGAGCTGTGTGAACAGAGTCGGGAACCACATCAGTCAGAGAACTCCCAACAAAAACAGCAACAGAAATAGCTGGAAAAGCTCAGCGGGTCCGGCAGGATCAGCGGAGGAGAGCACAGTTAACGTTCCAGGTCCTCGTGACCCTTCAACAGAACTAAGCAAAAATAGGAAAACGTGAAATATAAACTGGTTTAACGGGGGTCGGGGGGGGAGCAGGGTGGGAGGATGTTGGGACAAGCAAGCAGTGATAGGTGGAGATATCCAGGAGTGACCCCTCTGTAATATCCGGGAGTGACCACTCTGTAATATCCAGGAGTGACCCCTCAGTAATATCCAGGAGTGACCCCTCTGTACTATCCGGGAGTGACCCCTCTGTACTATCCGGGAGTGACACCACTGTAATATCCAGGAGTGACCCCTCTGTAATATCCGGGAGTGACCCCTCTGTAATATCCGGGAGTGACCCCTCTGTAATATCCGGGAGTGACCCCTCAGTAATATCCGGGAGTGACCCCTCAGTACTATCCGGGAGTGACCCCTCTGTAAAATCCGGGAGTGACCCCTCAGTACTATCCGGGAGTGACCCCTCTGTAATATCCGGGAGTGACCCCTCAGTAATATCCGGGAGTGACCGCTCAGTAACACTCGGGAGTGACCCCTCAGTAATATCCGGGAGTGACCCCTCAGTACTATCCGGGAGTGACCCCTCTGTAATATCCGGGAGTGACCGCTCAGTAACACTCGGGAGTGACCCCTCAGTAATATCCGGGAGTGACCCCTCAGTACTATCCGGGAGTGACCCCTCTGTAATATCCGGGAGTGACCCCTCTGTACTATCCGGGAGTGACCGCTCAGTAATATCCGGGAGTGACCCCTCAGTAACACTCGGGAGTGACCCCTCTGTACTATCCGGGAGTGACCGCTCAGTAATATCCGGGAGTGACCCCTCAGTAACACTCGGGAGTGACCCCTCTGTACTATCCGGGAGTGACCGCTCCTGACTGTCGAGGAGTGACTGCTTCCCGGGAATGCCCCCCCACAGTACCGATGAATCGATGTTCCCTCGCTCACTCACCGGTCAGGTTGAAGAGGCATGAGTCTGAGGCCACCTCGTTGGACAGGGTACATCGGTATAGACCGTACTTCTTGGCAGAGAGCCTGTCGATCTTCCACTCGGAGATTAGCTGTGCTTCAGTGGGAGAGGTTTCTACGGGAATTCCACTGAATGTCCAGACCGCAGAGGTGACTCTGAGGGGATTCCCGCTGACCAGTTTGCAACTCAGAGTGACCGATCGGCCCAGCCTCTGACGGACATCCTCATAACGTGGCTCAGCTGTTGGAGGATCTGTTGGAGAGGAACGATGCAGAAAGAAATAACAAGAGCTTGTCCCAGTCCCTCTGTGGTTCTGACCATCTCCCTCTCTAACACCTCTCTCTCCACCTCTCCCTCCGCAGCTCTCACTGTCTCTCTCTCCACCTCTCCCTCCCCAGCTCTCACTGTCTCTCTCCACCTCTCCCTCCGCAGCTCTCACTGTCTCTCTCTCTCCACCTCTCCCTCCGCAGCTCTCACTGTCTCTCTCTCCACCTCTCCCTCCCCAGCTCTCACTGTCTCTCTCTCCACCTCTCCCTCCGCAGCTCTCACTGTCTCTCTCTCTTTCTCTCCCTCCCCAGCTCTCACTGTCTCTCTCTCCACCTCTTCCTCCCCAGCTCTCACTGTCTCTCTCTCCACCTCTCCCTCCGCAGCTCTCACTGTCTCTCTCTCTTTCTCTCCCTCCCCAGCTCTCACTGTCTCTCTCTCTTTCTCTCCCTCCCCAGCTCTCACTGTCTCTCTCTCTTTCTCTCCCTCCCCAGCTCTCACTGTCTCTCTCTCCACCTCTCCCTCCGCAGCTCTCACTGTCTCTCTCTCTTTCTCTCCCTCCCCAGCTCTCACTGTCTCTCTCTCCACCTCTCCCTCCGCAGCTCTCACTGTCTCTCTCTCTTTCTCTCCCTCCCCAGCTCTCACTGTCTCTCTCTCTTTCTCTCCCTCCCCAGCTCTCACTGTCTCTCTCTCTCTCCCTCCCCAGCTCTCACTGTCTCTCTCTCTCCCTCTCCCTCCCCAGCTCTCACTGTCTCTCTCTCTCTCCCTCCCCAGCTCTCACTGTCTCTCTCTCTCCCTCTCCCTCCCCAGCTCTCACTGTCTCTCTCTCCCTCTCCCTCCCCAGCTCTCACTGTCTCTCTCTCCACCTCTCCCTCCGCAGCTCTCACTGTCTCTCTCTCTTTCTCTCCCTCCCCAGCTCTCACTGTCTCTCTCTCCACCTCTCCCTCCGCAGCTCTCACTGTCTCTCTCTCTTTCTCTCCCTCCCCAGCTCTCACTGTCTCTCTCTCCACCTCTCCCTCCCCAGCTCTCACTGTCTCTCTCTCTTTCTCTCCCTCCCCAGCTCTCACTGTCTCTCTCTCTTTCTCTCCCTCCCCAGCTCTCACTGTCTCTCTCTCTTTCTCTCCCTCCCCAGCTCTCACTGTCTCTCTCTCCACCTCTCCCTCCCCAGCTCTCACTGTCTCTCTCTCCACCTCTCCCTCCGCAGCTCTCACTGTCTCTCTCTCTTTCTCTCCCTCCCCAGCTCTCACTGTCTCTCTCTCTCCCTCTCCCTCCCCAGCTCTCACTGTCTCTCTCTCTCTCTCTCCCTCCCCAGCTCTCACTGTCTCTCTCTCCACCTCTCCCTCCCCAGCTCTCACTGTCTCTCTCTCCACCTCTCCCTCCGCAGCTCTCACTGTCTCTCTCTCTTTCTCTCCCTCCCCAGCTCTCACTGTCTCTCTCTCTCCCTCTCCCTCCCCAGCTCACACTGTCTCTCTCTCTCCCTCCCCAGCTCTCACTGTCTCTCTCTCTTTCTCTCCCTCCGCAGCTCTCACTGTCTCTCTCTCTTTCTCTCCCTCCCCAGCTCTCACTGTCTCTCTCTCTCCCTCTCCCTCCCCAGCTCACACTGTCTCTCTCTCTTTCTCTCCCTCCCCAGCTCTCACTGTCTCTCTCTCTCTCCCTCCCCAGCTCTCACTGTCTCTCTCTCTCTCTCTCCCTCCCCAGCTCTCACTGTCTCTCTCTCTCTCTCCCTCCCCAGCTCTCACTGTCTCTCTCTCTCTCTCCCTCCCCAGCTCTCACTGTCTCTCTCTCTCTCTCCCTCCCCAGCTCTCACTGTCTCTCTCTCTCTCTCCCTCCCCAGCTCTCACTGTCTCTCTCTCTCTCTCCCTCCCCAGCTCTCACTGTCTCTCTCTCTCTCCCTCCCCAGCTCTCACTGTCTCTCTCTCTCCCTCTCCCTCCCCAGCTCTCACTGTCTCTCTCTCTCTCCCTCCCCAGCTCTCACTGTCTCTCTCTCTCCCTCTCCCTCCCCAGCTCTCACTGTCTCTCTCTCCCTCTCCCTCCCCAGCTCTCACTGTCTCTCTCTCTCCCTCTCCCTCCCCAGCTCTCACTGTCTCTCTCTCTCTCTCCCTCCCCAGCTCTCACTGTCTCTCTCTCTCTCCCTCCCCAGCTCTCACTGTCTCTCTCTCTCCCTCTCCCTCCCCAGCTCTCACTGTCTCTCTCTCCCTCTCCCTCCCCAGCTCTCACTGTCTCTCTCTCTCCCTCTCCCTCCCCAGCTCTCACTGTCTCTCTCTCTCTCCCTCCCCAGCTCTCACTGTCTCTCTCTCTCCCTCTCCCTCCCCAGCTCTCACTGTCTCTCTCTCTCTCCCTCCCCAGCTCTCACTGTCTCTCTCTCTCCCTCTCCCTCCCCAGCTCTCACTGTCTCTCTCTCCCTCTCCCTCCCCAGCTCTCACTGTCTCTCTCTCTCCCTCTCCCTCCCCAGCTCTCACTGTCTCTCTCTCTCTCTCCCTCCCCAGCTCTCACTGTCTCTCTCTCTCTCCCTCCCCAGCTCTCACTGTCTCTCTCTCTCCCTCTCCCTCCCCAGCTCTCACTGTCTCTCTCTCCCTCTCCCTCCCCAGCTCTCACTGTCTCTCTCTCTCCCTCTCCCTCCCCAGCTCTCACTGTCTCTCTCTCTCTCTCCCTCCCCAGCTCTCACTGTCTCTCTCTCTCTCTCCCTCCCACTCTGGGAGGAATTCTGTGTTCCCGCTGGTGTCGGGTATCCTGGGGGTGAGTAGACAATGGGGTGGGAGGCCAGAGGGGAACCCGGTCTGTCCTACACGTGACTCCAGACCGGGAGGGGAATCCTGTCTGGCCTACACGTGACTCCAGACCGGGAGGGGAATCCTGTCTGGCCTACACGTGACTCCAGACCGGGAGGGGGGGAGGGGTCTCTGTCTCTCTGTCCATCTCTGTATCTCTTGCCCGTCCCTATATCTTCATCTCTCTGTCTGTCTCTCACTTTCTGTCCGTCTCTGTCTCTCGGTCCGTCTCTCTGTCTGTCTGTCTCTCTGTCTGTCTGTCTCTCTGTCTGTCTGTCTGTCTCTCTGTCTGTCTGTCTGTCTCTCTCTCTCTGTCCGTCTCTCTCTCTGTCCATCTCTCTCTCTCTGTCCGTCTCTCTCTCTCTGTTTGTCTCTCTCTCCCTGTCTGTCTGTCTCTCTCTCTCTCTGTCCGTCTCTCTCTCTGTCCATCTCTCTCTCTCTGTCCGTCTCTCTCTCTCTGTTTGTCTCTCTCTCCCTGTCTGTCTGTCTCTCTCTCTCTCTGTCCGTCTCTCTCTCTGTCCATCTCTCTCTCTCCCTGTCCATCTCTATTTCTCTGTCCATCTCTGTCTCTCTGTCTGCCTCTGTCTCTCTCTCTCCATCTCTTTCTCTCTCTCTCCGTCTTTCTCTCTCTCTGCGTCTGTCTCTCTGCCTTTCTCTCTCTCACTGTCCTTCCCTGTCTCTATCTCCGCCTTTACCTCTCTTGTCTGTCTCTCTCTCTCGTCCATCTTTGTATGTCTGTCTCTCTTTCCATCTCTATCTCTCTGTCCATTTCTGTCTCTCTGTCCGCGTCTGTATCTCTGTCCGTGTCTGTCTCCCATCTATCTCTCTCTCTTTGTCAGTCGCTCTCTCTCTCTCTCTGTCCATCTCCCTCTCTCCGTCCATCTATGTATCTCTGTCTTTATCTGTATCTCTTCCCGTCCCTATATCCCTGTATCTCTGTCTGTCTCTGTCTCACTGTCTGTCTCTGTCTCTCTCGGTCCATCTCTGTCTCTCTCTCCGTCTCTATCTCACTGTCCTTCCCTGTCTCTCTCTCCGCCTTTACCTCTCTTGTCTGTCTCTCTCTCTCGTCCATCTTTTTATGTCTGTCTCTCTTTCCACCTCTATCTCTCTGTCCGTCTCTGTCTCTCTGTCCGTCTGTCCGTCTCTGCATCTCGGTCCATCTGTTTCTCGGTCTGTCTCTGTCTCTCTGTCCATCTCTGTCTTTCTGTCCGTCTCTACATCTTGCTCCCTCTCTGTATCTCTGCCTTTCTCTGTCTCACTGTCTGTCTCTGTCTCTCTCGGTCCATCTCAGTCTCTCGCTCTGTCTCTATCTCACTGTCCTTCCCGGTCTCTCTCTCCGCCTTTACCTCTCTTGTCTGTCTCTCTCTCTCATCCATCTTTGTATTTCTGTCTCTCTTTACATCTCTATCTCTCTGTCTGTCTCTGTCTGACTGTCCGTCTCTGTCTTACTGTCTGTCTCTGACTCACTCTCTGTTTCTGCCTCTCTGTCTGTCTCTGTCGCACTGTCCGCCTCTGAATCTTGGTCTGTCTCTGTCTCTCTGTCCGTCTCGGTCTCTCTGTCCGTCTCGGTCTCTCTGTCCGTCTATGTCTCACTGTCCGTCTCTGTCACACTGTCCGTCTCTGTCTCACTGTCCGTCTCTGTCTAACTGTCCGTATCTTTCTCTCTGTCCGTCTCTATCTCATTGTCCATCTATGTCTCACTGTCTGTCTCTGTCTCACTGTCCATCTATGTCTCACTGTCTGTCTCTGTCTCACTGTCTGTCTCTGTCTCACTGTCTGTCTCTGTCTCTCTGTCTGTCTCTGTCTCTCTGTCGGTCTCTGTCTCACTGTCCGTCTCTGTCTAACTGTCCGTATCTTTCTCTCTGTCCGTCTCTATCTCACTGTCCATCTATGTCTCACTGTCCGTCTCTGTCTATCTGTCTGTCTCTGTCTCTTGCTCGGACACTGTCTCTCTCTCCGTCTATCTCTCTTGGTCTTTCTCTGTCTCACTGTCTGTCTCTGTCTCTCTCGGTCCATCTCTGTCTCTCGCTCTGTCTTTGTCTCACTGTCCATCTCTGTCTCTCGGTCCGTCAATGTCTCTCTCAGTCCATCTCTGCCTCTCGGTCCGTCCCTGTCTCTCTCAGTCCATCTCTGTCTCTCAGTCCGTCAATGTCTCTCTGTCCGTCTCTGTCTCTCTCGGTCCATCTCTGTCTCTCACTCCGTCTCTGTCTCTTGCTCCATCTCTGTTTCTCTCGGTCCGTCCCTGTCTCTATCGGTCCATCTCTGTCTCTCTGTCCGTCTCTGTCTCTCTCGGTCCGTCTCTGTCTCTCTGTCCATCTCTGTCTCTCTGTCCGCCTCTGTCTCTTGCTCCATCTCTTTCTCTCTGTCTGTCTCTCTGTCTCACTCTCTCCGCCTCTGTCTCCCTGTCCATCTCTGTCTCTCTCTGTCCGTCTCCCTCTCTCTGACCCTCTCTGTATCTCTGTCCGTCTCTGTCTCCCTATCTGTATCTCTCTCTGTCCGTCTCTGTCTCTCTGTCTGTCTCTCTCTCCCTCTGTCCATCTCTCGATCTCTGTCTGTCTCTCAATCTCTGTCTGCCTGACTCACTGTGCATCTCTGTCTCTCTCTCTCCGTCTCTGTCTCTCTATCCATCTCTGTCTCTCTGTCTGTCTCTGTCTCCCTATCAGTCTCTGTCTCTCTGTCCATCTCTGTCTCTCTGTCTGTCTCTGGCCCTCAGTCCGTCTCTGTCTCTCTGTCGGTCTCTGTCTCTCTGTCCGTCTCTGTCTAAATGTCCGTATCTTTCTCTCTGTCCGTCTCTGTCTCACTGTACGTCTCTGTCTCACTGTCCGTCTCTGTCTCACTATCCGTCTCTTTCTCTCTGTCCGTCTCTGACTCACTGTCCATCTCTGTCTCTCTGTCCGTCTCTATCTCACTGTCCATCTATGTCTCACTGTCCGTCTCTGTCTATCTGTCTGTCTCTGTCTGTTGGTCGGACACTGTCTCTCTCTCCGTCTATCTCTCTTGGTCTTTCTCTGTCTCACTGTCTGTCTCTGTCTCTCTCGGTCCATCTCTGTCTCTCGCTCTGTCTTTGTCTCACTGCCCATCTCTGTCTCTCGGTCCGTCAATGTCTCTCTCAGTCCATCTCTGCCTCTCGGTCCGTCCCTGTCTCTCTCAGTTCATCTCTGTCTCTCAGTCCGTCAATATCTCTCTGTCCGTCTCTGTCTCTCTCGGTCCATCTCTGTCTCTTACTCCGTCTCTGTCTCCTGCTCCATCTCTGTTTCTCTCGGTCCGTCCCTGTCTCTATCGGTCCATCTCTGTCTCTCTGTCCGTCTCTACATCTTGCTCCCTCTCTGTATCTCTGCCTTTCTCTGTCTCACTGTCTGTCTCTGTCTCTCTCGGTCCATCTCAGTCTCTCGCTCTGTCTCTATCTCACTGTCCTTCCCGGTCTCTCTCTCCGCCTTTACCTCTCTTGTCTGTCTCTCTCTCTCGTCCATCTTTGTATTTCTGTCTCTCTTTACATCTCTATCTCTCTGTCTGTCTCTGTCTGACTGTCCGTCTCTGTCTTACTGTCTGTCTCTGACTCACTCTCTGTTTCTGCCTCTCTGTCTGTCTCTGTCGCACTGTCCGCCTCTGAATCTTGGTCTGTCTCTGTCTCTCTGTCCGTCTCGGTCTCTCTGTCCGTCTCGGTCTCTCTGTCCGTCTATGTCTCACTGTCCGTCTCTGTCACACTGTCCGTCTCTGTCTCACTGTCCGTCTCTGTCTAACTGTCCGTATCTTTCTCTCTGTCCGTCTCTGTCTCACTGTACGTCTCTGTCTCTCTGTCCGTCTCTGTCTCTCTGTCTGTCTCTGTCTCCCTATCAGTCTCTGTCTCTCTGTCCATCTCTGTCTCTCAGTCTGTCTCTGTCCCTCAGTCCGTCTCTGTCTCTCTGTCGGTCTCTGTCTCTCTGTCCGTCTCTGTCTAACTGTCCGTATCTTTCTCTCTGTCTGTCTCTGTCTCAATATCCGTCTCTGTCTCTCTGTCCGTCTCTGTCTCACTGTACGTCTCTGTCTATCTGTCCGTCTCTCTCTCTCTGTCCATCTCTGTCTATCTGTCCGTCTCTGTCTCTCTGTCCGTCTCTGTCTCACTGTCCGTCTCTGTCTCTCTGTCCGTCTCTCTCTCTCTGTCCATCTCTGTCTCTCTGTACGTCTCTGTCTCACTGTCCGTCTCTGTCTCACTGTCCGTCTCTGTCTCTCTGTCCATCTCTGTCTCACTGTCCGTCTCTGTCCCTCTGTCCGTCTCAGTCTCACTGTCTGTCTCATGTCTCTCTGTCCTTCTCTGTCTCTCTGTCCATCTCTGTCTCACTGTCCGTCTCTGTCTCACTGTCCGTATCTTTCTCTCTGTACGTCTCTGTCTCACTGTCCGTCTCTGTCTCTCTGTCCGTCTCTGTCTCTCTGTCCGTCTCTGTCTCTCTGTGTGTCTGTCTCTCTCTGTCCGTCTCTCCCTCTCTGTGCGTCTCCCTCTCTCTGACCCTCTCTGTATCTCTGTCCGTCTCTGTCTCCCTATCTGTCTCTCTCTCTGTCCGTCTCTGTCTCTCTGTCTGTCTCTGTCTCTCTCTCTCCGACTCTGTATCTCTATCCATCTCTGTCTCTCTGTCTGTCCCTGTCTCCCTATCAGTCTCTGTCTCTCTGTCCATCTCTGTCTCCCTGTCTGTCTCTGTCTCCCTATCAGTCTCTGTCTCTCTGTCCATCTCTGTCTCTCTGACTCTCTCTCTCTGTCTGTCTCTGATTCCCTATCTGTCTCTCTGTCAGTCCGTTTCTGTCTCTCTGTCCGTCTCTGTCTCTCTGTCTGTCTCTGTCTGTCTGTCCATCTCAGTCGCTCTCTCTATCTGTCTCCCTCTCTCTGACCCTCCATGTCTCTCTGTCTGTCTCTGTCTCTCTGTCTCCCTATCTGTCTCTCTCTCTGTCCATCTCTCTCTCTCTGTCTGTCTCTGTCTCTCGCTCCATCTCTCTCTCTCTCGGTCCGTCTCTGTCTCTCTGTCCGTCTCTGTCTCGCTGTCGCTGTCTCTCTGTCTCTCAATCTCTGTCCGTCTCTCAATCTCTGTCTGTCTCTCAATCTCTGTCTGCCTGACTCACTGTGCATCTCTGTCTCTCTCTCTCCATCTCTGTCTCCCTATTCATCTCTGTCTCTCTGTCTGTCTCTGTCTCCCTATCAGTCTCTCTCTCTGTCCGTCTCTGTCTCTTTGTCTGTCTCTCTCTCTTTGTCCATCTCTCCCTCTCTGTCCGTCTCTGTCTCTCTGTCCATCTCTGTCTCTCTCTCTGTCTGTCTCCCTCTCTCTAACCATCCATGTCTCTCTGTCCATCTCTGTCTCTCTGTCTGTCTCTGTCTCTGACCCTCTCTGTATCTCTCTCCGTCTCTGTCTCCCTATCTGTCTCACTGTCTGTCTCTGTCTCTCTGTCCATCTCTGTCTGACTGTCCGTCTCTGTCTCTCTGTCCGTCTCTGTCTCACTGTCAGTCTCTGTCTCTCTGTCCGTCTCTGTCTCACTGTCCATCTCTGTCTCACTGTCCATCTCTGTCTCCCTGTCCGTCTCTGTCTCACTGTATGTCTCTGTCTCTCTGTCCGTCACTGTCTCTCTGTCCGTCTCTGTCTATCTGTCCGTCTCTGTCTCTCTGTCCGTTTCTGTATCACTGTCCGTCTCTGTCTCTCTGTCCGTCTCTCTCTCTCTGTCCGTCCCTGTCTCTCTGTCCGTCTCTGTCTCACTGTCCGTATCTTTCTCTCTGTACGTCTCTGTCTCACTGTCCGTCTCTGTCTCACTGTCCATCTCTGTCTCTCTGTCCATCTCTGTCTCACTGTCCGTCTCTGTCTCTCTGTCCATCTCTGTCTCTCTGTCCGTCTCTCTCTCTCTGTCCGTCTCTGTCTCTCTGTCCGTCTCTGTCTCACTGTCCGTATCTTTCTCTCTGTAGGTCTCTGTCTCTCTGCCGGCTCTGTCTATCTGTCCGTCTCTGTCTCTCTGTCCGTCTCTGTCTCACTGTCCGTCTCTGTCTCTCTGTCCGTCTCTCTCTCTCTGTCCATCTCTGTCTCTCTGTCCGTCTCTGTCTCACTGTCCGTATCTTTCTCTCTGTACGTCTCTGTCTCACTGTCCGTCTCTGTCTCACTGTCCGTCTCTGTCTCTCTGTCCATCACTGTCTCACTGTCTGTCTCTGTCTCTCTGTCCATCTCTGTCTCACTGTCCGTCTCTGTCTCTCTGTCCGTCTCTGTCTCACTGTCCGTCTCTGTCTCTCTGTCCGTCTCTGTCTCACTGTCCATCTCTGTCTCACTGTCCATCTCTGTCTCTCTGTCCGTCTCTGTCTCACTGTATGTCTCTGTCTCACTGTCCGTCTCTGTCTCTCTGTCCGTCACTGTCTCTCTGTCCGTCTCTGTCTCTCTGTCCGTCTCTGTCTCACTGTCCGTCTCTGTCTCTCTGTCCGTCTCTCTCTCTCTGTCCGTCTCTGTCTCTCTGTCCGTCTCTGTCTCACTGTCCGTATCTTTCTCTCTGTACGTCTCTGTCTCACTGTCCGTCTCTGTCTCACTGTCCGTCTCTGTCTCTCTGTCCATCTCTGTCTCACTGTCCGTCTCTGTCTCTCTGTCCGTCTCTGTCTCTCTGTCCGTCTCTCTCTCTCTGTCCGTCTCTGTCTCTCTGTCCGTCTCTGTCTCACTGTCCGTCTCTGTCTCTCTGTCCATCTCTGTCTCACTGTCTGTCTCTGTCTCTCTGTCCATCTCTGTCTCACTGTCCGTCTCTGTCTCTCTGACCGTCTCTGTCTCACTGTCCATCTCTGTCTCTCTGTCCGTCTCTGTCTCACTGTCCATCTCTGTCTCACTGTCCATCTCTGTCTCTCTGTCTGTCTCTGTCTCACTGTATGTCTCTGTCTCACTGTCCGTCACTGTCTCTCTGTCCGTCTCTGTCTATCTGTCCGTCTCTGTCTCTCTGTCCGTCTCTTTATCACTGTCCGTCTCTGTCTCTCTGTCCGTCTCTCTCTCTCTGTCCGTCCCTGTCTCTCTGTCCGTCTCTGTCTCACTGTCCGTATCTTTCTCTCTGTACGTCTCTGTCTCACTGTCCGTCTCTGTCTCACTGTCCATCTCTGTCTCTCTGTCCATCTCTGTCTCACTCTCCGTCTCTGTCTCTCTGTCCATCTCTGTCTCTCTGTCCGTCTCTCTCTCTCTGTCCGTCTCTGTCTCTCTGTCCGTCTCTGTCTCACTGTCCGTATCTTTCTCTCTGTAGGTCTCTGTCTCTCTGTCCGTCTCTGTCTATCTGTCCGTCTCTGTCTCTCTGTCCGTCTCTGTCTCACTGTCCGTCTCTGTCTCTCTGTCCGTCTCTCTCTCTCTGTCCATCTCTTTCTCTCTGTCCGTCTCTGTCTCACTGTCCGTATCTTTCTCTCTGTACGTCTCTGTCTCACTGTCCATCTCTGTCTCACTGTCCGTCTCTGTCTCTCTGTCCATCTCTGTCTCACTGTCTGTCTCTGTCTCTCTGTCCATCTCTGTCTCACTGTCCGTCTCTGTCTCTCTGTCCGTCTCTGTCTCACTGTCCGTCTCTGTCTCTCTGTCCGTCTCTGTCTCACTGTCCATCTCTGTCTCACTGTCCATCTCTGTCTCTCTGTCCGTCTCTGTCTCACTGTATGTCTCTGTCTCACTGTCCGTCACTGTCTCTCTGTCCGTCTCTGTCTATCTGTCCGTCTCTGTCTCTCTGTCCGTCTCTGTCTATCTGTCCGTCTCTGTCTCTCTGTCCGTCTCTCTCTCTCTGTCCGTCTCTGTCTCTCTGTCCATCTCTGTCTCACTGTCCGTATCTTTCTCTCTGTACGTCTCTGTCTCACTGTCCGTCTCTGTCTCACTGTCCGTCTCTGTCTCTCTGTCCATCTCTGTCTCACTGTCCGTCTCTGTCTCTCTGTCCGTCTCTGTCTCTCTGTCCGTCTCTCTCTCTCTGTCCGTCTCTGTCTCTCTGTCCGTCTCTGTCTCACTGTCCATATCTTTCTCTCTGTAGGTCTCTGTCTCTCTGTCCGTCTCTGTCTCACTGTCCGTCTCTGTCTCTCTGTCCATCTCTGTCTCACTGTCCGTCTCTGTCTCTCTGTCCGTCTCTGTCTCACTGTCCATCTATGTCTCACTGTCCATCTCTGTCTCTCTGTCCGTCTCTGTCTCACTGTATGTCTCTGTCTCACTGTCCGTCACTGTCTCTCTGTCCGTCTCTGTCTATCTGTCCGTCTCTGTCTCTCTGTCCGTCTCTGTCTCACTGTCCGTCTCTGTCTCTCTGTCCGTCTCTCTCTCTCTGTCCGTCCCTGTCTCTCTGTCCGTCTCTGTCTCACTGTCCGTATCTTTCTCTCTGTACGTCTCTGTCTCACTGTCCATCTCTGTCTCACTGTCCGTCTCTGTCTCTCTGTCCATCTCTGTCTCACTGTCTGTCTCTGTCTCTCTGTCCGTCTCTGTCTCTCTGTCCGTCTCTGTCTCTCTGTCCGTCTCTGTCTCACTGTCCGTATCTTTCTCTCTGTAGGTCTCTGTCTCTCTGTCCGTCTCTGTCTCTCTGTCCGTCTCTGTCTCTCTGTCCATCTCTGTCTCACTGTCCGTCTCTGTCTCTCTGTCCGTCTCTGTCTCACTGTCCTTCTCTGTCTCTCTGTCCATCTCTGTCTCACTATCCCTCTCTGTCTAACTGTCCGTATCTTTCTCTCTGTCCGTCTCTGTCTCTCTGTCCGTCTCTGTCTCTCTGTGTGTCTGTCTCTCTCTGTCCGTCTCTCCCTCTCTGTCCGTCTCCCTCTCTCTGACCCTCTCTGTATCTCTGTCCGTCTCTGTCTCCCTATCTGTCTCTCTCTCTCTCCATCTCTGTCTCTCTGTCTGTCTCTGTCTCTCTCTCACCGTCTCTGTATCTCTATCCATCTCTGTCTCTCTGTCTGTCTCTGTCTCCCTATCAGTCTCTGTGTCTCTGTCCATCTCTGTCTCTTTGTCTGTCTCTCTCTCTCTGTCTGTCTTTGTTTCCCTATCTGTCTCTCTCTCTGTCCGTTTCTGTCTCTCTGTCCGTCTCTGTCTCTCTGTCGCTCTCTCTCTCTGTCTCTCTATCTCTGTCCGTCTCTCAACCTCTGTCTGTCTCTCAATCTCTGTCTGCCTGACTCACTGTGCCTCTCTGTCTCTCTCTCTCCGTCTCTGTCTCCCTATTCATCTCTGTCTCTCTGTCTGTATCTGTCTCCCTATCAGTTTCTCTCTCTGTCCGTCTCTGTCTCTCTGTCTGTCTCTCTCTCTTTGTCCATCTCTCCCTCTCTGTCCGTCTCTGTCTCTCTGTCCATCTCTGTCTCTCTCTCTGTCTGTCTCCCTCTCTCTAACCATCCATGTCTCTCTGTCCATCTCTGTCTCTCTGTCTGTCTCCCTCTCTGACCCTCTCTGTATCTCTCTCCGTCTCTGTCTCCCTATCTGTCTCTCTCTCTGTCCATCTCTGTCTCTCTGTCTGTCTCTCTCTCTTTGTCCATCTCTCCCTCTCTGTCCGTCTCTGTCTCTCTGTCCATCTCTGTCTCTCTCTCTGATTGTCTCCCTCACTCTAACCCTCCATTTCTCTCTGTCTGTCTCTGTCTCTCTGTCTCCCTATCTGTCACTCTCTCTGTTCGTCTCTCTCTCTGTGACCATCTCTGTCCTTCGGTCCATCTCTCTCTCTCTCGGTCCATCTCTGTCTTTCAGTCCGTCTCTGTCTCTCTGTCTGTCTTTGTCTCCCTATCAGTCTCTGTCTCTCTGTCCATCTCTGTCTCTCTGTCTGTCTCTCTCTTGGTCCGTCTCTCTCTCTCTAACCCTCTCTGTCTCTCTGTATGTCTCTGTCTCTCTGTCCATCTCTGTCTCCCTATCTGTCTCTCTCTCTGTCCGTCTCTCTCTCTCTGTCCGTCTCAGTCTCTCATTCCATCTCTGTCTCTCTGTCCATCTCTGTCTCTCGGCCCATCTCTGTCTCTCTGTCCTTCTCTGTCTCTCTCTGTCTATCTCTGTCTCTCGGTCTGTCTCTGTCTGACTGTCCGTCTCTGTCTTACTGTCTGTCTCTGACTCACTGTCTGTCTCTGTCTCTCTGTCTGTCTCTGTCGCACTGTCCGCCTCTGAATCTTGGTCTGTCTCGGGCTCTCTGTCCGTCTCGGTCTCTCGGTCCATCACTGTCTCTCTGTCTGTCTCTGTCCCTCTGTCCGTCTCTGTCTCTCCGTCTGTCTCTGTCACTCAGTCCATCTCTGTCTCACTGGCCGTCTCTCTCTCACTGTCCGTCTCTGTCTCTCTGTACATCTCTGTCTCACTGTCCATCTCTGTCTCTTTGTCCGTCTCTGTCTCTCTGTCCATCTCTGTCTCACTGTCCGTCTCTGTCTCTCTGTCCGTCTCTGTCTCACTAACTGTCTCTGTCTAACTGTCCGTATCTTTCTCTCTGTGCGTCTTTGTCTCTATGTCTGTCTCTGTCTCTCTGTCTCACTATCCGTCTCTGTCTAACGGTCCGTATCTTTCTCTCTGTCCGTCTCTGTCTCTCTGTCCGTCTCTGTCTCACTGTCGGCCTCTGTCTAACTGTCCGTCTCTGTCTATCTGTCTGTCTCTGTCTCACTGTCTGTCTCTGTCTCTCTGTCCGTCTCTGTCTAACTGTCCGTCTCTGTCTCTCTGTCCGTCTTTGTCTCACTGTCCGTCTCTGTCTCTCTGTCCGTCTCTGTCTCACTGTCCGTCTCTGTCAATCTGTCTGTCTCTGTCTCACTGTCTGTCTCTGTCTATCTGTCTGGCTCTGTCTCACTGTCCGTCTCTGTCTAACTGTCCGTCTCTGTCTATCTGTCTGTCTCTGTCTCACTGTCAGTCTCTGTCTCTCAGTCCGTCTCTGTCTCACTGTCCGTCTCTGTCTCACTGCCCGTCTCTGTCTATCTGTCTGTCTCTGTCTCACTGTCAGTCTCTGTCTCTCTGTCCGTCTCTGTCTCACTGTCCATCTCTGTCTCACTGTCCGTCTCTGTCTATCTGTCTGTCTCTGTCTCACTGTCCGTCTCTGTCTATCTGTCTGTCTCTGTCTCTTGGTCGGACACTGTCTCTCTCTCCATCTATCTCTCTTTGGCTGTCTCTGTCTCACTGTCTGTCTCTGTCTTTCTCGGTCCATCTCTGTCTCTCGCTCCGTCTCTATCTCACTGTCCTTCCCTGCCTCTCTCTCCGCCTTTACCTCTCTTGTCTGTCTCTCTCTTGTCCATCTTTGTATTTCTGTCTCTCTTTCCATCTCTATCTCTCTGTCTGTCTCTGTCTGGCTGTCCGTCTCTGTCTTACTGTCTGTCTCATACTCACTGTCCGTCTCTGTCCCTCTGTCTGTCTCTGTCGCACTGTCCGCCTCTGATTCTTGGTCTGTCTCAGTCTCTCTGTCCGTCTCGGTCTCTGGGTCCATCATTGTCTGTCTGTCTCTGTCCCTCTGTCCATCTCCGTCTCTCCGTCTCTCCGTCTGTCTCTGTCCCTCAGTCAGTCTCTGTCTCTCTGTCCATCTCTGTCTCTCTGTCCGTCTCTGTCTCACTGTCTGTCTCTGTCTCACTTTCCATCTCTGTCTATCTGTCTGTCTCTGTCTATCTGTCTCTGTTTCACTGTCAGTCTCTGTCTCTCTGTCTGTCTCTGTCTCACTGTCCGTCTCTGTCTCACTGTCCGTCTCTGTCTATCTGTCTGTCTCTGTCTCTTGGTCGGACACTGTCTCTCTCTCCATCTATCTCTCTTGGTCTGTCTCTGTCTCACTGTCTGTCTCTGTCTTTCTCGGTCAATCTCTGTCTCTCGCTCCGTCTCTATCTCACTGTCCTTCCCTGTCTCTCTCTCCACCTTTACCTCTCTTGTCTCTCTCTCTCTCTTGTCCATCTTTGTATTTCTGTCTCTCTTTCCATCTCTATCTCTCTGTCTGTCTCTGTCTGACTGTCCGTCTCCGTCTTACTGTCTGTCTCATACTCACTGTCCGTCTCTGTCTCTCTGTCTGTCTCTGTCGCACTGTCCGCCTCTGAATCTTGGTCTGTCTCAGTCTCTCTGTCCGTCTCGGTCTCTCTGTCCGTCTCTGTCTCTCTGTCCGTCTATGTCTCACTGTCCGTCTCTGTCACACTGTCCGTCTCTGTCTCACTGTCCGTCTCTGTCTCTCTGTCCATCTCTGTCTCTCTGTCCGTCTCTGTCTCACTGTCCGTTTCTGTCTAACTGTCCGTATCTTTCTCTCTGTCCATCTCTATCTCACTGTCCATCTATGTCTCACTGTCTGTCTCTGTCTCACTGTCCGTCTCTGTCTTACTGTCTCTGTCTCTTGGTGGGACACTGTCTCTCTCTCCGTCTATCTCTCTTGGTCTTTCTCTGTCTCACTGCCTGTCTCTGTCTCTCTCGGTCCATCTCTGTCTCTCGCTCTGTCTTTGTCTCATTGTCCATCTCTGCCTCTCAGTCCGTCCCTGTCTCTCTCAGTCCATCTCTGTCTCTCAGTCCGTCAATGTCTCTCTGTCCGTCACTGTCTCTCTGTCCGTCTTGGTCTCTCTGTCCGTCTTTGTCTCTCTGTCCGTCTATGTCTCACTGTCCGTCTCTGTCACACTGTCCGTCTCTGTCTCACTGTCCGTATCTGTCTAACTGTCCGTCTCTGTCTCTCTGTCCATCTCTGTCTCACTGTCCGTCTCTGTCTAACTGTCCATATCTTTCTCTCTGTCCGTCTCTATCTCACTGTCCATCTATGTCTCACTGTCTGTCTCTGTCTCACTGTCCATCTCTGTCTAACTGTCTGTCTCTGTCTCTTGGTCGGACACTGTCTCTCTCTCCGTCTATCTCTCTTGGTCTTTCTCTGTCTCACTGTCTGTCTCTGTCTCTCTCGGTCCATCTCTGTCTCTCGCTCTGTCTTTGTCTCACTGTCCATCTCTGTCTCTCGGTCCGTCAATGTCTCTCTCAGTCCATCTCTGCCTCTCGGTCCATCCCTGTCACTCTCAGTCCATCTCTGTCTCTCAGTCCGTCAATGTCTCTCTGTCCGTCTCTGTCTCTCTCGGTCCATCTCTGTCTCTCACTCCAACTCTGTCTCTTGCTCCATCTCTGTTTCTCTCGGTCCGTCCCTGTCTCTATCGGTCCATCTCTGTCTCTCTGTCCGTCTCTGTCTCTCTCGGTCCGTCTCTGTCTCTCTGTCCGTCTCTGTCTCTCTGTCCGTCTCTGTCTCTTGCTCCATCTCTTTCTCTCTGTCTGTCTCTCTGTCTCACTCTCTCCGCCTCTGTCTCCCTGTCCATCTCTGTCTCTCTCTGTCCGTCTCCCTCTCTCTGACCCTCTCTGTATCTCTGTCCGTCTCTGTCTCCCTATCTGTATCTCTCTCTGTCCGTCTCTGTCTCTGTGTCTGTCTCTCAATCTCTGTCTGCCTGACT
The DNA here is from genome assembly GCF_964194155.1 of Cetorhinus maximus. Classification (NCBI taxonomy): domain Eukaryota; kingdom Metazoa; phylum Chordata; class Chondrichthyes; order Lamniformes; family Cetorhinidae; genus Cetorhinus; species Cetorhinus maximus. Next base: position 40,075 of record NW_027597559.1, read on the forward strand.
CACTGTGCATCTCTGTCTCTCTCTCTCCGTCTCTTTCTCTCTATCCATCTCTGTCTCTCTGTCCGTCTCTGTCTCACTGTCCGTCTCTGTCTCACTGTCCATCTCTGTCTATCTGTCTGTCCCTGTCTCTCTCTCCGTCTCTGTCTGTGTCTCTTTCTTTGTCCGTCTCTCCCTCTCTGTCCGTCTCTGTCTCTCTGTCCATCTCTGTTTCTCCCTTGGTCCGTCTCTCTCTCTCTAACCCTCTCTGTCTCTCTGTATGTCTCTGTCTCTCTGTCCATCTCTGTCTCCCTATCTGTCTCTCTCTCTGTCCGTCTCTCTCTCTCTGTCCGTCTCTGTCTCTCGTTCCATCTCTGTCTCTCTGTCCATCTCTGTCTCTCGGCCCATCTCTGTCTCTCTGTCCTTCTCTGTCTCTCTCTGTCTATCTCTGTCTCTCGGTCTGTCTCTGTCTGACTGTCCGTCTCTGTCTTACTGTCTGTCTCTGACTCACTGTCTGTCTCTGTCTCTCTGTCTGTCTCTGTCGCACTGTCCGCCTCTGAATCTTGGTCTGTCTCGGGCTCTCTGTCCGTCTCGGTCTCTCGGTCCATCACTGTCTCTCTGTCTGTCTCTGTCCCTCTGTCCGTCTCTGTCTCTCCGTCTGTCTCTGTCACTCAGTCCATGTCTGTCTCACTGGCTGTCTCTCTCTCACTGTCCGTCTCTGTCTCTCTGTACGTCTCTGTCTCACTGTCCATCTCTGTCTCTTTGTCCGTCTCTGTCTCTCTGTCCATCTCTGTCTCACTGTCCGTCTCTGTCTCTCTGTCCGTCTCTGTCTCACTAACTGTCTCTGTCTAACTGTCCGTATCTTTCTCTCTGTGCGTCTTTGTCTCTATGTCTGTCTCTGTCTCTCTGTCTCACTATCCGTCTCTGTCTAACGGTCCGTATCTTTCTCTCTGTCCGTCTCTGTCTCTCTGTCCGTCTCTGTCTCACTGTCGGCCTCTGTCTAACTGTCCGTCTCTGTCTATCTGTCTGTCTCTGTCTCACTGTCCGTCTCTGTCTCTCTGTCCGTCTCTGTCTAACTGTCCATCTCTGTCTCTCTGTCCGTCTTTGTCTCACTGTCCGTCTCTGTCTCTCTGTCCGTCTCTGTCTCACTGTCCGTCTCTGTCTATCTGTCTGTCTCTGTCTCACTGTCTGTCGCTGTCTATCTGTCTGGCTCTGTCTCACTGTCCGTCTCTGTCTAACTGTCCGTCTCTGTCTATCTGTCTGTCTCTGTCTCACTGTCAGTCTCTGTTTCTCAGTCCGTCTCTGTCTCACTGTCCGTCTCTGTCTCACTGCCCGTCTCTGTCTATCTGTCTGTCTCTGTCTCACTGTCAGTCTCTGTCTCTCTGTCCGTCTCTGTCTCACTGTCCGTCTCTGTCTCACTGTCCGTCTCTGTCTATCTGTCTGTCTCTGTCTCACTGTCCGTCTCTGTCTATCTGTCTGTCTCTGTCTCTTGGTCGGACACTGTCTCTCTCTCCATCTATCTCTCTTTGGCTGTCTCTGTCTCACTGTCTGTCTCTGTCTCTCTCGGTCCATCTCTGTCTCTCGCTCCGTCTCTATCTCACTGTCCTTCCCTGCCTCTCTCTCCGCCTTTACCTCTCTTGTCTGTCTCTCTCTTGTCCATCTTTGTATTTCTGTCTCTCTTTCCATCTCTATCTCTCTGTCTGTCTCTGTCTGGCTGTCCGTCTCTGTCTTACTGTCTGTCTCATACTCACTGTCCATCTCTGTCCCTCTGTCTGTCTCTGTCGCACTGTCCACCTCTGATTCTTGGTCTGTCTCAGTCTCTCTGTCCGTCTCGGTCTCTGGGTCCATCATTGTCTGTCTGTCTCTGTCCCTCTGTCCATCTCCGTCTCTCCGTCTCTCCGTCTGTCTCTGTCCCTCAGTCAGTCTCTGTCTCTCTGTCCGTCTCTGTCTCTCTGTCCGTCTCTGTCTCACTGTCTGTCTCTGTCTCACTTTCCATCTCTGTCTATCTGTCTGTCTCTGTCTCACTGTCAGTCTCTGTCTCTCTGTCTGGCTCTGTCTCACTGTCCGTCTCTGTCTCACTGTCCGTCTCCGTCTATCTGTCTGTCTCTGTCTCTTGGTCGGACACTGTCTCTCTCTCCATCTATCTCTCTTGGTCTGTCTCTGTCTCACTGTCTGTCTCTGTCTTTCTCGGTCAATCTCTGTCTCTCGCTCCGTCTCTATCTCACTGTCCTTCCCTGTCTCTCTCTCCACCTTTACCTCTCTTGTCTCTCTCTCTCTCTTGTCCATCTTTGTATTTCTGTCTCTCTTTCCATCTCTATCTCTCTGTCTGTCTCTGTCTGACTGTCCGTCTCCGTCTTACTGTCTGTCTCATACTCACTGTCCGTCTCTGTCTCTCTGTCTGTCTCTGTCGCACTGTCCGCCTCTGAATCTTGGTCTGTCTCAGTCTCTCTGTCCGTCTCGGTCTCTCTGTCCGTCTCTGTCTCTCTGTCCGTCTATGTCTCACTGTCCATCTCTGTCACACTGTCCGTCTCTGTCTCACTGTCCGTCTCTGTCTCTCTGTCCATCTCTGTCTCTCTGTCCGTCTCTGTCTCACTGTCCGTTTCTGTCTAACTGTCCGTATCTTTCTCTCTGTCCGTCTCTACCTCACTGTCCATCTATGTCTCACTGTCTGTCTCTGTCTCACTGTCCATCTCTGTCTAACTGTCTCTGTCTCTTGGTGGGACACTGTCTCTCTCTCCGTCTATCTCTCTTGGTCTTTCTCTGTCTCACTGCCTGTCTCTGTCTCTCTCGGTCCATCTCTGTCTCTCGCTCTGTCTTTGTCTCATTGTCCATCTCTGCCTCTCAGTCCGTCCCTGTCTCTCTCAGTCCATCTCTGTCTCTCAGTCCGTCAATGTCTCTCTGTCCGTCACTGTCTCTCTGTCCGTCTTGGTCACTCTGTCCGTCTCTGTCTCTCTGTCCGTCTATGTCTCACTGTCCGTCTCTGTCACACTGTCCGTCTCTGTCTCACTGTCCGTATCTGTCCAACTGTCCGTCTCTGTCTCTCTGTCCATCTCTGTCTCACTGTCCGTCTCTGTCTCACTGTCCGTCTCTGTCTAACTGTCCATATCTTTCTCTCTGTCCGTCTCTATCTCACTGTCCATCTATGTCTCACTGTCTGTCTCTGTCTCACTGTCCATCTCTGTCTAACTGTCTGTCTCTGTCTCTTGGTCGGACACTGTCTCTCTCTCCGTCTATCTCTCTTGGTCTTTCTCTGTCTCACTGTCTGTCTCTGTCTCTCTCGTTCCATCTCTGTCTCTCGCTCTGTCTTTGTCTCATTGTCCATCTCTGTCTCTCGGTCCGTCAATGTCTCTCTCAGTCCATCTGTGCCTCTCGGTCCATCCCTGTCACTCTCAGTCCATCTCTGTCTCTCAGTCCGTCAATGTCTCTCTGTCCGTCTCTGTCTCTCTCGGTCCATCTCTGTCTCTCACTCCAACTCTGTCTCTTGCTCCATCTCTGTTTCTCTCGGTCCGTCCATGTCTCTATCGGTCCATCTCTGTCTCTCTGTCCATCTCTGTCTCTCTCGGTCCGTCTCTGTCTCTCTGTCCGTCTCTGTCTCTCTGTCCGTCTCTGTCTCTCTGTCCGTCTCTGTCTCTTGCTCCATCTCTTTCTCTCTGTCTGTCTCTCTGTCTCACTCTCTCCGCCTCTGTCTCCCTGTCCATCTCTGTCTCTCTCTGTCCATCTCCCTCTCTCTGACCCTCTCTGTATCTCTGTCCGTCTCTGTCTCCCTATCTGTATCTCTCTCTGTCCGTCTCTGTCTCTCTGTCTGTCTCTCAATCTCTGTCTGCCTGACTCACTGTGCATCTCTGTCTCTCTCTCTCCGTCTCTTTCTCTCTATCCATCTCTGTCTCTCTGTCTGTCTCTGTCTCCCTATCAGTCTCTGTCTCTCTGTCCATCTCTGTCTCTCTGTCTGTCTCTGTCCCTCAGACCGTCTCTGTCTCTTGCTCCATCTCTTTCTCTCTGTCTGTCTCTCTGTCTCACTCTCTCCGCCTCTGTCTCCCTGTCCATCTCTGTCTCTCTCTGTCCGTCTCCCTCTCTCTGACCCTCTCTGTATCTCTGTCCGTCTCTGTCTCCCTATCTGTATCTCCCTCTGTCCATCTCTCAATCTCTGTCTGTCTCTCAATCTCTGTCTGCCTGCCTCACTGTGCATCTCTGTCTCTCTCTCTCCGTCTCTTTCTCTCTATCCATCTCTGTCTCTCTGTCTGTCTCTGTCTCCCTATCAGTCTCTGTCTCTCTGTCCATCTCTGTCTCTCTGTCTGTCTCTGTCCCTCAGACCGTCTCTGTCTCTCTGTCCGTCTCTGTCTCTCTGTTCGTCTCTGTCTAACTGTCCGTATCTTTCTCTCTGTCCGTCTATTTCTCACTGTACGTCTCTGTCTCACTGTCCGTCTCTGTCTCTCTCTCCGTCTCTGCCTCACTGTCCGTCTCTGTCTCTCTGTACGTCCCTGTCTCACTGTCCGTCTCTGTCTCTCTGTCCGTCTCTGTCTCTCTGTCCATCTCTGTCTCACTGTACTTCTCTGTCTCACTGTCCGTCACTGTCTCTCTGTCCGTCTCTGTCTATCTGTCCGTCTCTGTCTCTCTGTCTGTCTCTGTCTCACTGTCCGTCTCTGTCTCCCTGTCCGTCTCTGTCTATCTGTCTGTCTCTGTCTCACTGTCTGTCTCTGTCTATCTGTCTGGTTCTGTCTCACTGTCCATCTCTGTCTAACTGTCCGTCTCTGTCTATCTGTCTGTCACTGTCTCACTGTCAGTCTCTGTCTCTCTGTCCGTCTCTGTCTCACTGTCCGTCTCTGTCTCACTGTCCATCTCTGTCTATCTGTCTGTCCCTGTCTCACTGTCCGTCTCTGTCTATCTGTCTGTCTCTGTCTCTTGGTCGGACACTGTATCTCTCTCCATCTATCTCTCTTGGTCTGTCTCTGTCTCACTGTCTGTCTCTGTCTTTCTCGGTCCATCTCTGTCTCTCGCTCCGTCTCTATCTCACTGTCCTTCCCGTTCTCTCTCTCCGCCTTTACCTCTCTTGTCTGTCTCTCTCTCTTGTCCATCTTTGTATTTCTGTCTCTCTTTCCAACTCTATCTCTCTGGCTGTCTCTGTCTGACTGTCTGTCTCTGTCCTGCTGTCTGTCTCATACTCACTGTCCGTCTCTGTCTCTCTGTCTGTCTCTGTCGCACTGTCCGCCTCTGAATCTTGGTCTGTCTCAGTCTCTCTGTCCGTCTCGGTCTCTCTGTCCATCTCGGTCTCACTGTCCGTCTCTGTCTCACTGTCCATCTCTGTCTAACTGTCCATATCTTTCTCTCTGTCCATCTCTGTCTCACTGTACGTCTCTGTCTCTCTGTCCGTCTCTGTCTCTCTGTCCGTCTCTGTCTAACTGTCCGTATCTTTCTCTCTGTCCGTCTCTATCTCACTGTCCATCTATGTCTCACTGTCTGACTCTGTTTCACTGTCCGTCTCTGTCTAACTGTCTGTCTCTGTCTCTTGGTGGGACACTGTCTCTCTCTCCGTCTATCTCTCTTGGTCTCTCTCTGTATCACTGTCTGTCTCTGTCTCTCTCGGTCCATCTCTGTCTCTCACTCCGTCTCTGTCTCTTGCTCCATCTATGTTTCTCTCGGTCCGTCCCTGTCTCTATCGGTCCATCTCTGTCTCGCTGTCCGTCTCTGTCTCTCGGTCCGTCTCTGTCTCTCTGTCCGTCTCTGTCTCTCTGTCCGTCTCTGTCTCTTGCTCCATCTCTTTCTCTCTGTCTGTCTCTCTGTCTCACTCTCTCCGCCTCTGTCTCCCTGTCCATCTCTGTCTCTCTCTGTCCGTCTCCCTCTCTCTGACCCTCTCTGTCTCTCTGTCCATCTCTGTCTCTCTGTCTGTCTCTGTCCCTCAGTCCGTCTCTGTCTCTCTGTCCGTCTCTGTCTAACTGTCCGTATCTTTCTCTCTGTCCGTCTCTGTCTCACTGTATGTCTCTGTTTCACTGTCCGCCTCTGTCTCTCTGTCCGTCTCTGTCTATCTGTCCATCTCTGTCTCTCTGTCCGTCTCTGTCTCACTGTCCGTCTCTGTCTCTCTGTCCGTCTCTCTCTCTCTGTCCGTCTCTGTCTCTCTGTTCGTGTCTGTCTAACTGTCCGTATCGTTCTCTCTGTCCGTCTCTGTCTCACTGTACGTCTCTGTCTCACTGTCCGTCTCTGTCTCACTGTCCGTCTCTGTCTCTCTCTGTCCATCTCGGTCTCTCGGTCTGTCTCTGTCTGACTGTCCGTCTCTGTCTTACTGTCTGTCTCTGACTCACTGTCTGTCTCTGTCTCTCTGTCTGTCTCTGTCGCACTGTCCGCCTCTGAATCTTGGTCTGTCTCGGGCTCTCTGTCCGCCTCGGTCTCTCGGTCCATCACTGTCTCTCTGTCTGTCTCTGTCCCTCTGTCCGTCTCTGTCTCTCCGTCTGTCTCTGTCACTCAGTCCGTCTCTGTCTCACTGTCCGTCTCTCTCTCACTGTCCGTCTCTCTCTCACTGTCCGTCTCTGTCTCTCTGTACGTCTCTGTCTCACTGTCCATCTCTGTCTCTTTGTCCGTCTCTGTCTCTTGGTCCATCTCTGTCTCACTGTCCGTCTCTGTCTCTCTGTCCATCTCTGTCTCACTAACTGTCTCTGTCTAACTGTCCGTATCTTTCTCTCTGTGCGTCTCTGTCTCTATGACTGTCTCTGTCTCTCTGCCCGTCTCTGTCTCACTATCCGTCTCTGTCTAATGGTCCGTATCTTTCTCTCTGTCCGTCTCTGTCTCTCTGTCCGTCTCTGTCTCACTGTCAGCCTCTGTCTAACTGTCCGTCTCTGTCTATCTGTCTGTCTCTGTCATACTGTCCGTCTCTGTCTCTCTGTCCGTCTCTGTCTAACTGTCCGTCTCTGTCTCTCTGTCGGTCTTTGTCTCACTGTCCGTCTCTGTCTCTCTGTCCGTCTCTGTCTCACTGTCCGTCTCTGTCTATCTGTCTGTCTCTGTCTCACTGTCTGTCTCTGTCTATCTGTCTGGCTCTGTCTCACTGTCCGTCTCTGTCTAACTGTCCGTCTCTGTCTATCTGTCTGTCTCTGTCTCACTGTCAGTCTCTGTCTCTCAGTCCGTCTCTGTCTCACTGTCCGTCTCTGTCTCACTGCCCGTCTCTGTCTATCTGTCTGTCTCTGTCTCACTGTCAGTCTCTGTCTCACTGTCCGTCTCTGTCTATCTGTCTGTCTCTGCCTCACTGTCCGTCTCTGTCTATCTGTCTGTCTCTGTCTCTTGGTCAGACACTGTCTCTCTCTCCATCTATCTCTCTTGGTCTGTCTCTGTCTCACTGTCTGTCTCTGTCTCTCTCGGTCCATCTCTGTCTCTCGCTCCGTCTCTATCTCACTGTCCTTCCCTGTCACTCTCTCCGCCTTTACCTCTCTTGTCTGTCTCTCTCTTGTCCATCTTTGTATTTCTGTCTCTCTTTCCATCTCTATCTCTCTGTCTGTCTCTGTCTGGCTGTCCGTCTCTGTCTTACTGTCTGTCTCATACTCACTGTCCGTCTCTGTCTCTCTGTCTGTCTCTGTCGCACTGTCCGCCTCTGATTCTTGGTCTGTCTCAGTCTCTCTATCCGTCTCAGTCTCTGGGTCCATCATTGTCTCTCTGTCTGTCTCTGTCCCTCTGTCCATCTCCGTCTCTCCGTCTCTCCGTCTGTCTCTGTCCCTCAGTCAGTCTCTGTCTCTCTGTCCGTCTCTGTCTCTCTGTCCGTCTCTGTCTCACTGTCTGTCTCTGTCTCACTGTCCATCTCTGTCTATCTGTCTGTCTCTGTCTCACTGTCTGTCTCTGTCTATCTGTCTGTCCCTGTCTCACTGTCAGTCTCTGTCTCTCTGTCAGTCTCTGTCTCTCTGTCTGTCTCTGTCTCACTGTCCGTCTCTGTCTCACTGTCCGTCTCTGTCTATCTGTCTGTCTCTGTCTCTTGGTCGGACACTGTCTCTCTCTCCATCTATCTCTCTTGGTCTGTCTCTGTCTCACTGTCTGTCTCTGTCTTTCTTGGTCCATCTCAGTCTCTCGCTCCGTCTCTATCTCACTGTCCTTCCCTGTCTCTCTCTCCACCTTTACCTCTCTTGTCTGTCTCTCTCTCTTGTCCATCTTTGTATTTCTGTCTCTCTTTCCATCTCTATCTCTCTGTCTGTCTCTGTCTGACTGTCCGTCTCCGTCTTACTGTCTGTCTCATACTCACTGTCCGTCTCTGTCTCTCTGTCTGTCTCTGTCACACTGTCCGCCTCTGAATCTTGGTCTGTCTCAGTCTCTCTGTCCGTCTCGGTCTCTCTGTCCGTCTCTGTCTCTCTGTCCGTCTATGTCTCACTGTCCGTCTATGTCTCACTGTCCGTCTCTGTCACACTGTCCGTCTCTGTCTCACTGTCCGTCTCTGTCTCTCTGTCCGTCTCTGTCTCTCTGTCTGTCTCTGTCTCACTGTCCGTCTCTGTCTAACTGTCCGTATCTTTCTCTCTGTCCGTCTCTATCTCACTGTCCATCTATGTCGCACTGTCTGTCTCTGTCTCACTGTCCGTCTCTGTCTAACTGTCTCTGTCTCTTGGTGGGACACTGTCTCTCTCTCCGTCTATCTCTCTTCGTCTTTCTCTGTCTCACTGCCTGTCTCTGTCTCTCTCGGTCCATCTCTGTCTATCGCTCTGTCTTTGTCTCACTGTCCATCTCTGTCTCTCGGTCCGTCTCTGTCTCTCTGTCCGTCTCTGTCTCTCTGTCCGTCTCTGTCTCTTGCTCCATCTCTTTCTCTCTGTCTGTCTCTCTGTCTCACTCTCTCCGCCTCTGTCTCCCTTTCCATCTCTGTCTCTCTCTGTCTGTCTCCCTCTCTCTGACCCTCTCTGTATCTCTGTCTGTCTCTATCTCCCTATCTGTATCTCTCTCTGTCCCTCTCTTTCTCTCTGTCTGTCTCTCTCTCCCTCTGTCCTTCTCTCAATCTCTGTCTGTCTCTCAATCTCTGTCTGCCTGACTCACTGTGCATCTCTGTCTCTCTCTCTCCGTCTCTGTCTCTCTATCCATCTCTTTCTCTCTGTCTGTCTCTCCCTATCAGTCTCTGTCTCTCTGTCCGTCTCTGTCTCACTGTACGTCTCTGTCTCACTGTCCATCTCTGTCTCACTGTCCATCTCTGTCTCTCTGTCCGTCTCTCTCTCTCTCTCCGTCCCTGTCTCTCTGTCCGTCTCTGTCTCACCGTCCGTATCTTTCTCTCTGTATGTCTCTGTCTCACTGTCCGTCTCTGTCTCTCTGTCCGTCTCTGTCTCTCTGTCCGTCTCTGTCTCACTGTCCATCTCTGTCTCTCTGTCCGTCTCTGTCTCACTTTCCTTCTCTGTCTCTCTGTCCATCTCTGTCTCACTATCCCTCTCTAACTCTCCGTATATTTCTCTCTGTCCGTCTCTGTCTCTCTGACCGTCTCTGTCTCTCTGTGTGTCTGTCTCTCTCTGTCCGTCTCTCCCTCTCTGTCCGCCTCCCTCTCTCTGACCCTCTCTGTATCTCTGTCCGTCTCTGTCTCCCTATCTGTCTCTCTCTCTGTCCGTCTCTGTCTCTCTGTCTGTCTCTGTATCTCTCTCTCCGTCTCTGTATCTCTATCCATCTCTGTCTCTTTGTCTGTCTCTCTCTCTCTGTCCGTCTCTGTCTCTCTGTCTGTCTCTGTCTGTCTGTCCATCTCTGTCGCTCTCTCTATCTGTCTCCCTCTCTCTGGCCCTCCATGTCTCTCTGTCTGTCTCTGTCTTTCTGTCTCCCTATCTGTCTCTCTCTCTGTCCATCTCTCTCTCTCTGTCTGTCTCTGTCTCTCGCTCCATCTCTCTCTCTCTCGGTCCGTCTCTGTCTCTCTGTACGTCTCTGTCTCGCTGTCGCTCTCTCTCTGTCTCTCTGTCCGTATCTCAATCTCTGTCTGTCTCTCAATCTCTGTCTGCCTGACTCACTGTGCATCTCTGTCTCTCTCTCTCTGTCTCTGTCTCCCTATTCATCTCTGTCTCTCTGTCTGTCTCTGTCTCCCTATCAGTCTCTCTCTCTGTCCGTCTCTGTCTCTCTGTCTGTCTCTCTCTCTTTGTCCACCTCTCCCTCTCTGTCCGTCTCTGTCTCTCTGTCCATCTCTGTCTCTCTCTCTGTCTGTCTCCCTCTCTCTAACTCTCAATCTCTCTCTGTCCATCTCTGTCTCTCTGTCTGTCTCTCTCTCTGACCCTCTCTGTATCTCTCTCCATCTCTGTCTCCCTATCTGTCTCTCTCTCTGTCCGTCTCTGTCTCTCTGTCTGTCTCTCTCTCTTTGTCCATCTCTCCCTCTCTGTCCGTCTCTGTCTCTCTGTCCATCTCTGTCTCTCTCTCTGTCTGTCTCCCTCACTCTAACCCTCCATGTCTCTCTGTCTGTCTCTGTCTCTCTGTCTCCCTATCTGTCACTCTCTCTGTCCGTCTCTCTCTCTGTGACCATCTCTGTCCTTCGGTCCATCTCTCTCTCTCTCGGTCCGTCTCTGTCTTTCAGTCCGTCTCTGTCTCTTTGTCTGTCTTTGTCTCCCTATCAGTCTCTGTCTCTCTGTCCATCTCTGTCTCTCTGTCTGTCTCTCTCTCTGACCCTCTCTGTATCTCTCTCCGTCTCTGTCTCCCTATCTGTCTCTCTCTCTGTCCATCTCTGTCTCTCTGTCCGCCTCTGTCTGTGTCTCTCTCTTTGTCCGTCTCTCCCTCTCTGTCCATCTCTGTCTCTCTGTCCATCTCTGTCTCTCTCTTGGTCCATCTCTCTCTCCCTAACCCTCTCTGTCTCTCTGTATGTCTCTGTCTCTCTGTCCATCTCTGTCTCCCTATCTGTCTCTCTCTCTGTCCGTCTCTGTCTCTCGTTCCATCTCTGTCTCTCTGTCCCTCTCTTTCCCTCGGTGCATCTCTCTCTCTCTCGGTCCGTGTCTGTCTCTCTGTCCGTCTCTGTCTCTCGGCCCATCTCTGTCTCTCTGTCCGTCTCTGTCTCTCTGTCCATCTCTGTCTCTCGGTCTGTCTCTGTCTCTCGCTCCATCTCTCTCTCTCTGTCCATCTCTGTCTCTCGCTCCATCTCTCTCTCTCTCAGTCCATCTCTCTCTCTCTCGGTCCATCTCTCCCTCTCTCGGTCCGTCTCTGTCTGTCTCTCTCTCTTTGTCCGTCTCTCAATCTCAGTCTGTCTCTCAGTCTCTGTCTGCCTGACTCACTGTGCCTCTCTCTCTCCGTCTCTGTCTCCCTATCCATCTCTGTCTGTCTGTATCTGTCTCCCTATCACTTTCTGTCTCTCTGTTCATCTCTGTCTCTCTGTCTGTCTCTGTCTATCTGTCTGTCTCTGTCTCTTGGTCGGACACTGTCTCTCTCTCCATCTATCTCTCTTGGTCTGTCTCTGTCTCACTGTCTGTCTCTGTCTCTCGTTCCATTTCTGTCTCTCTGTCTGTCTCTTTCCCTCGGTCCATCTCTCTCTCTCTCTCGGTCCGTGTCTGTCTCTCTGTCCGTCTCTGTCTCTCGCTCCATCTCTGTCTCTCTGTCCGTCTCTGTCTCTCGGTCCATCTCTCTCTCTCTCGGTCCATCTCTATCTGTCTCGGTCCGTCTCTGTCTGTCTCTCTCTCTTTGTCCGTCTCTCAATCTCAGTCTGTCTCTCAATCTCCGTCTGCCTGACTCACTGTGCCTCTCTGTCTTTCTCTCTCCATCTCTCTCTCCCTATTCATCTCTGTCTCTCTGTCTGTCTCTGTCTCCCTATCAGTCTCTGTCTCTCTGTCCATCTCTGTCTCTCTGTCTGTCTCTCTCTCTGACCCTCTCTGTATCTCTCTCCGTCTCTGTCTCCCTATCAGTCTCTCTCTCTGTCCATCTCTGTCTCTCTGTCTGTCTCTCTCTCTTTGTCCATCTCTCCCTCTCTGTTCGTCTCTGTCTCTCTGTCCATCTCTGTCTCTCTCTCTGTCTGTCTCCCTCTCTCTAACCCTCCATGTCTCTCTGTCCTTCTCTGTCTCTCTGTCCATCTCTGTCTCTCGGTCTGTCTCTGTCTGACTGTCCGTCTCTGACTCACTGTCTGTCACTGTCTCTCTGTCTGTCTCTGTCGCACTGTCCGCCTCTGAATCTTGGTCTGTCTCGGTCTATCTGTCCATCTCGGTCTCTCGGTCCATCAGTGTCTCTCTGTCTGTCTCTGTCCCTCTGTCCGTCTCTGTCTCTCCGTCTGTCTCTGGCCCTCAGTCCTTCTCTGTCTCACTGTCCATCTCTGTCTCTCTGTCCTTCTCTGTCTCACTGTCCATCTCTGTCTCTCTGTCCTTCTCTGTCTCACCGTCCATCTCTGTCTCTTTGTCCGTCTCTGTCTCTCTGTCCATCTCTGTCTCACTGTCCGTCTCTGACTCTCTGTCCATCTCTGTCTCACTGTCCTTCTCTGTCTCTCTGTCCGTCTCTATCTCACTAACCGTCTCTGTCTAACTGTCCTTATCTTTCTCTCTGTCTGTCTCTGTCTCACTATCCGTCTCTGTCTAATGGTCCATATCTTTCTCTCTGTCCGTCTCTGTCTCTCTCTCCGTCTCTGTCTCACTGTCCGTCTCTGTCTAATGGTCCGTATCTTTCTCTCTGTCCGTCTCTGTCTCTCTCCCCGTCTCTGTCTCACTATCCGTCTCTGTCTAACTGTCCGTATCTTTCTCTCTGTCCGTCTCTGTCTCTCTGTCCGTCTCTGTCTCACTGTCCGCCTCTGTCTAACTGTTCGTCTCTGTCTATCTGTCTGTCTCTGTCTCACTGTCCATCTCTGTCTCTCTGTCCGTCTCTGTCTAACTGTCCGTCTCTGTCTATCTGTCAGTCTTTGTCTCACTGTCCATCTCTGTCTCTCTGTCCGTCTCTGTCTCTCTGTCCGTCTCTGTCTCACTGTCCGTCTCTGTCTATCTGTCTGTCTCTGTCTCACTGTCTGTCTCTGTCTATCTGTCTGGCTCTGTCTCACTGTCCGTCTCTGTCTAACTGTCCGTCTCTGTCTATCTGTCTGTATCTGTCTCACTGTCCGTCTCTGTCTATCTGTCTGTCTCTGTCTCACTGTCCGTCTCTGTCTATCTGTCTGTCTCTGTCTCTTGGTCTGACACTGTCTCTCTCTCCATCTATCTCTCTTGGTCTGTCTCTGTCTCACTGTCTGTCTCTGTCTCTCTCGGTCCATCTCTCTCTCTCGCTCCGTCTCTATCTCACTGTCCTTCCCTGTCTCTCTCTCCGCCTTTACCTCTCTTGTCTGTCTCTCTCTTGTCCATCTTTGTATTTCTGTCTCTCTTTCCATCTCTATCTCTCTGTCTGTCTCTGTCTGACTGTCCGTCTCTGTCTTACTGTCTGTCTCATACTCACTGTCCGTCTCTGTCTCTCTGTCTGTCTCTGTCACACTGTCCGCCTCTGATTCTTGGTCTGTCTCAGTCTCTCTGTCCGTCTCGGTCTCTCGGTCCATCACTGTCTCTCTGTCTGTCTCTGTGCCTCTGTCCATCTCCGTCTCTCCGTCTGTCTCTGTCCCTCAGTCAGTCTCTGTCTCTCTGTCCGTCTCTGTCTCTCTGTCCGTCTCTGTCTCCTGTCCGTCTCTGTCACACTGTCCGTCTCTGTCGCGCTGTCCGTCTCTGTCTCACTATCCGTCTCTGTCTAACTGTCCGTATCTTTCTCTCTGTACGTCTCTGTCTCACTGTCTGTCTCTGTCTCTCTGTCCGTCTCTGTCTCACTGTCCGTCTCTGTCTCACTGTACATCTCTGTCTCTCTGTCCGTCTCTGTCTCACTGTCCGTCTCTGTCTAACTGTCCGTATCTTTCTCTCTGTCCATCTCTGTCTCTCTGTCTGTCTCTGTCTCTCTGTCCGTCTCGGTCTCACTGTCCGTCTCTGTCTAACTGTCCATATCTTTCTCTCTGTCCGTCTCTGTCTCACTGTCCATCTCTGTCTATCTGTCTGTCTCTGTCTCACTGTCCATCTCTGTCTATCTGTCTCTCTCTATCTCTTGGTCGGACACTGTCTCTCTCTCCGGCTATCTCTCTTGGTCTGTCTCTGTCTCTCTGTCTGCTCTGTCTCACTGTCTGTCTCTGTCTCTCTCGGTCCATCTCTGTCTCTCGGTCCATCCCTGTCTCTCTCGGTCCATCTCTGTCTCTCGGTCCGTCAATGTCTCTCTGTCCGTCTCTGTCTCTCTTGGTCCATCTCTGTCTCTCAGTCCATCTCTGTCTCTCTGTCCGTCTCTGTCTCTCGCTCCGTCTTTGTCTCACTGTCCGTCTCTGTCTCTCAGTCCATCAATGTCTCTCTGTCCGTCTCTGTCTCTCTCGGTCCATCTCTGTCTCTCAGTCCGTCTCTGTCTCTCTGTCCATCTCTGTCTCTTGCTCCATCTCTGTCTCTCTCGGTCCGTCCCTGTCTCTCTCGGTCCATCTCTGTCTCTCTGTCCGTCTCTGTCTCTCTTGGTCCGTCTCTGTCTCTCAGTCTGTCTCTTTCTCTCTGTCCGTCCCTGTCTCTATCGGTCCATCTCTGTCTCTCTGTCCGTCTCTGTCTCTCTCTGTCCGTCTCTGTCTCTCTCGGTCCATCTCTGTCTCTCAGTCCGTCTCTGTCTCTCTGTCCGTCTCTGTCTCTTGCTCCATCTCTTTCTCTCTGTCTGTCTCTCTGTCTCACTCTCTCCGTCTCTGTCTCCCTGTCCATCTCTGTACGTCTCCCTCTCTCTGACCCTCTCTGTATCTCTGTCCGTCTCTGTCTCCCAATCTGTCTCTCTCTCTGTCCGTCTCTGTCTCTCTGTCTGTCTCTCTCTCTCTCTGTCCGTCTCTCAATCTCTGTCTGTCTCTCAATCTCTGTCTGCCTGACTCACTGTGCATCTCTGTCTCTCTCTCTCCGTCTCTGTCTCTCTATCCATCTCTGTCTCTCTGTCTGTCTCTGTCTCCCTATCAGTCTCTGTCTCTCTGTCCATCTCTGTCTCTCTGTCTGTCTCTGTCTCTCTGTCTGTCTCTGTCTCCCTTTCTGTCTTTCTCTCTCTGTCCGTCTATGTCTCGCTGTCTGTCCTTGTCTCTCTCTCTCCGTCTCTGTCTCTCTATCCATCTCTGTCTCTCTGTCTGTCTCTGTCTCCCTATCCATCTCTGTCTCTCTGTCCATCTCTGTCTCTCTCTCTCTGTCTGTCTCTGTTTCCCTATCTGTCTCTCTTTCTGTCCGTTTCTGTCTCTCTGCCCGTCTCTGTCTCTCTGTCTGTCTCTGTCTGTCTGTCGCCCTATCTGTATCTCTCTCTGTCCATCTCTCCCTCTCTGTCTGTCTCTGTCTCTCGCTTCATCTCTCTCTCTCTCGGTCCATCTCTGTCTCTCTGTCCGTCTCTGTCTCTCTGTCGCTCTCTGTCTGTCTCTCTATCTCTGTCCATCTCTCAATCTCTGTCTGTCTCTCAATCTCTGTCTGCCTGACTCACTGTGCATCTCTGTCTCTCTCTCTCCATCTCTCTCTCCCTATTCATCTCTGTCTCTCTATCTGTCTCTGTTTCCCTATCAGTCTCTGTCTCTCTGTCCATCTCTGTCTCTCTGTCTGTCTCTATCTCTGACCCTCTCTGTATCTCTCTCCGTCTCTGTCTCCCTATCAGTCTCTCTCTCTGTTCGTCTCTGTCTCTCTATCTGTCTATCTCTCTTTGTCCATCTCTCCCTCTCTGTCCGTCTCTGTCTCTCTGTCCATCTCTGTCTCTCTCTCTGTCTGTCTCCCTCTCTCTAACCCTCCATGTCTCTCTGTCTGTCTCTGTCTCTCTGTCTCTTTGTCTCCCTATCTGTCTCTCTCTGTCCGTCTCTCTCTCTGTGTCCATCTCTGTCTCTCGCTCCTTCTCTTTCTCTCTGTCCGTCTCTGTCCCTCGGTCCATCTCTCTCTCTCTCGGTCCATCTCTTTCTTTTGGTCCGTCTCTGTTTCTCTGTCTGTCTTTGTCTCCCTATCAGTCTCTGTCTCTCTGTCCATCTCTGTCCCTCGGTCCATCTCTCTCCCTCTCTCAGTCCGTTTCTGTCTCCCTATCAGTTTCTGTCTCTCGGTCCATCTCTGTCTCTCTGTCTGTCTCTCTCTCTGACCCTCTCTGTATCTCTGTCCATCTCTGTCTCCCTATCTGTCTCTCTCTCTGTCCGTCTCTATCTCTCTGTCTGTCTGTCTCTCTCTCTGTCCGTCTCTTCCTTTCTGTCCGTCTCTCTCTCTCTGTCCGTCTCTCTCTCTCTGTCCGTCTCTCCCTCTCTGTCCGTCTCTCTCTCTCTGTCCGTCTCTCCCTCTCTTTCCGTCTCTGTCTCTCATTCCATCTCTGTCCCTCGGTCCATCTCTCTCTCTCTCGGTCCATGTCTGTCTCTCTCGGTCCATGTCTGTCTCTCTGTCCGTCTCTGTCTCTCGGTCTGTCTCTGTCTCTCGCTCCATCTCTGTCTCTCTGTCCGTCTCTGTCTCTCGGTCCATCTCTCTCTCTCTCTCGGTCCATCTCTCTCTCTCTCGGTCCGTCTCTGTCTGTCTCTCTCTCTCTGTCCGTCTCTCAATCTCTGTCTGTCTCTCAATCTCTGTCCGTCTCTCCCTCTCTGTCCATCTCTGTATCTCTGTCCATCTCTCTCTCTCTGTCCATCTCTGTCTCTCTGTCTGTCTCCGTTTCCCTATCTGTCTTTCTCTGTCCATCTCTGTCTCTCTCTGTCTGTCTCTGTCTCTGTCCATCTCTGTATCTCTGTCCGTCTCTGTCTCCCTATCTGTCTCTCTGTCCGTCTCTGTCTCTCTGTCTCTCTGTCTGTCTCTGTCTCCCTATCAGTTTCTGTCTCTCTGTCTGTCTCTCTCTCTGACCCTCTATGTCTCTCTGTCTGTCTCTCTCTCTGACCCTCTTTGTAGCTCTGTCTGTCTCTGTCTCCCTATCTACCTCTCTCTGTCCGTCTCTCCCTCTCTGTCCGTCTCTGTATCTCTGTCTGTCTCTCTCTCTCTGTCCGTCTCTCCCTCTCTGTCCGTCTCTGTATCTCTGTCCATCTCTGTCTCTCTGTCTGTCTCTGTCTATCTGTCTGTCTCTGTCTCTCGGTCGGACATTGTCTCTCTCTCTCCGTCTATCTCTCTCGGTCTGTCTCTGCCTCTTGGTCTGTCTCTGTCCCTCTGTCTGCTCTGTATCTCGGTCCATCTCTGTCTCTCTCGGTCTGTCTCTGTATCTTGGTCCATCTCTGTCTCTCGCTCTGTCTTTGTCTCACTGTCCACCTCTGCCTCTCGGTCCGTCTCTGTCTCTCTCAGTCCGTCTCTGTCTCTCAGTCCGTCTCTGTCTCTCTATCCGTCTCTGTCTCTCTGTCCGTCTCTGTCTCTCTGTCTGTCTCTGTCTCCCTATCAGTTTCTGTCTCTCTGTCTGTCTTTCTCTCTGACCCTCTATGTCTCTCTGTCTGTCTCTCTCTCTGACCCTTTTTGTATCTCTGTCTGTCTCTGTCTCCCTATCTACCTCTCTCTGTGTCCGTCTCTGTCTCTCTGTCTGTCTCTGTCTCCCTATCTACCTCTCTCTGTGTCCATCTCTGTCTCTCTGTCTGTCTCTGTCTCCCTATCTGCCTCTCTCTCTGTCCGTCTCTGTCTCTCTCTCTCTGTCCGTCTCTCCCTTTCTGTCCGTCTCTGTCTCTCTGTCCGTCTCTGTCCCTCGGTCCATCTCTCTCCCTCTCTCAGTCCGTCTCTGTCTCCCTATCAGTTTCTGTCTCTCTGTCCATCTCTGTCTCCCTATCTGTCTCTCTCTCTGTCCGTCTCTAACTCTCTGTCTGTCTGTCTCTCTCTCTGTCCGTCTCTCCCTTTCTGTCCGTCTCTCTCTCTCTGTCCGTCTCTCCCTCTCTGTCCATCTCTCCCTCTCTGTCCGTCTCTCCCTCTCTGTCCGTCTCTCCCTCTCTGTCCGTCTCTGTCTCTCTGTCCATCTCTGTCTCTCTCTCCGTCTGCCTCCCTCTCTCTGACCCTTTATGTCTCTCTGTCCGTCTCTGTCTCTTTGTCTGTCTCTGTTTCCCTATCTGTCTCTCTGTCCGTCTCTGTCTCTCTGTCCATCTCTGTCTCTCTCTCTGTCTGTCTCCCTCTCTCTAACCCTTCATGTCTCTCTGTCTGTCTCTCCATCTCTGTCCATCTCTGTCTCTTGGTCCGTCTCTGTCTCTCTGTCCGTCTCTGTCCCTCGGTCCATCTCTGTCTGTCTCTGTCTCCCTATCAGTCTCTGTCTCTTTTTCCATCTCTGTCTCTCGGTCCGTCTCTGTCTCTCTGTCTGTCTCTGTCTCCCTATCAGTCTCTGCCTCTCTGTCCGTCTCTGTCCCTCGGTCCATCTCTGTCTGTCTCTGTCTCCCTATCAGTCTCTGTCTCTTTCTCCATCTCTGTCTCTCGGTCCGTCTCTGTCTCTCTGTCTGTCTCTGTCTCCCTATCAGTCTCTGTCTCTCTGTCCATCTCTGTCTCTCTCTTGGTCCGTCTCTCTCTCTCTCACCCTCCATGTCTCTCTGTCTGTCTCTGTCTCTCTGTCTGTCTCTCTTTCCCTATCTGTCTCTCTCTCTGTCCGTCTCTCCCTCTCTGTCCGTACCATACTCTCTGTCCGTCTCTGTCTCTCTGTCCATCTCTGTCCCTCTCTCTGTCTGTCTCCCTCTCTCTGACCCTCCATGTCTCTCTGTCTGTCTCTGTCTCTCTGTCTCCCTAACTGTCTCTCTCTCTGTCCATCTCTCTCTCTGTCCATCTCTGTCTCTCTGTCTGTCTCTCAATCTCTGTCTGCCTGACTCACTGTCCATCTCTCTCTCTCTGTCCGTCTCTGTTTCTCTTTCCGTCTCTCTCTCTCTCTGTACGTCTCTCACTCTCTGACCCTCTCTGTCTCTCTGTCCGCCTCTGTATCTCTGTCCGTCTCTGTCTCCCTATCAGTCTCTGTCTCTCTCTCTCTGTCTGTCTCTCTCTCTCTGTCCATCTCTGCATCTCTGTCCTTCTCTGTATCTCTTGCCCGTCCCTATATCTCTGTCTCTCTGTCTGTCTCTGTCTCTCTGTCTGTCTCTGTCCTCTGTACGTCTCTCTCTCTCTCTCCCTCCATCTCTGTCTCCCTATCCATCTCCCTTTCTCTGTCCATCTCTCTCTCTCTCTCTCTGTCCATCTCTCACTCGCTGTCCATCTCTGTATCTCTGTCCTTCTCTGTATCTCTTGCCCGTCCATATATCTCAGTCTTTCTGTCTCTCTCTCTCTCTCTCTGTTCGTCTCTGTCTCTCTCTGTCCATCTCTGCCTCTCCATCCGTCTCTCTCTCTCGGTCTGTCTCTCTCTCTCTCGGTCCATCTCTGTTTCTCTCCATCTCTCTCTCTGTCCATCTCTGTCTCTCTCTGTCCATCTCTGTCTCTCTCTCTCTCTCCCTCCATCTCTCTCTCTTCTTCTCTGTCTCAATGTCCATTCTCTGACTCATTGTCCCTCTCTGTCTCTCTCTTCATCTGTCTCTCTCTCTCTCCATCTTTGTCTCTCTCTCCGTCTTTGTCTCTCTGCCTTTCTCTGTCTCTGTCTCACTGTCTGTCTCTGTCTCTCTCTCTGTCTCTCTCTCTGTCTCTGCCTCTCGGTCTGTCTCTGTCTCTCGGTCTGTCTCTCTCTCAGTCTGTCTCTCTCTCTTGGTCTGTCTCTGTCTCTCTCTCTGTCTCTCTCTCTGTCTCTGTCTCTCTGTCGCTCTCTCTCGGTCTGTCTCACTGTCTGTCTCTGTCTCTCTCTCTGTCTCTGTCTCTCTGTCTCTCTCTCTCTCTCTGTCTCTCTCTCAGTCTGTCTCTCTCTCTTGGTCTGTCTCTGTCTCTCTCTCTGTCTCTGTCTCTCTGTCTCTCTCTCTCTCTCTGTCTCTGTCTCTCGGTCTGTCTCTCTCTCGGTCTGTCTCTCTCTCTCTCTCAGTCTCTCTCTCTCTGTCTCTCTCTCTCAGTCTGCCTCTCTCTCTCTCAGTCTGTCTCTGTCTCTCGGTCTGTCTCTCTCCCTCAGTCTGTCTCTGTCTCTCGGTCTGTCTCTGTCTCTCGGTCTGTCTCTCCCCTTGGTCTGTCTCTCCCCTCGGTCTGTCTCTGTCTCTATACTCACACAACACATTGAGTTGAACGAATCCCTCTCTGGGTTTAACGTTTAAGCTGTTGTACTGTCCCGTGCGGCAGCGGTAAGTTCCGCTCATCTCCCGGGAGACATTGTCCATCCGGAGGGTTCCATCCAGACTCTCCCTCTCCTCTTCTCCCCATGTCAAACTCTGCTCCTTATCCAGCTGTGACCACAGCACCACTGGCTTTGGCTTTCCACTGGCCACACATCGTAACTCTGCCACTGTGCCTTCCTCAGCCTGGACCACATCACTCAACACCTCAATCGCAGGGGGCACTGCAGGAGAACAGAGCGGGAGAGACAGCAAGGGAAATAACAGACAGAGAGAGAGAGACAGAGAGAGAGAGACAGACAGGGACAGAGAGAGAGAGACAGGGACAGAGAGAGAGAGAGACAGGGACAGAGAGAGAGAGAGAGAGACAGGGACAGAGACAGAGAGAGAGAGAGACAGGGACAGACAGAGAGAGACAGGGACAGAGAGAGAGAGAGAGAGAGACAGGGACAGACAGAGAGAGACAGGGACAGAGAGAGAGAGAGAGAGAGACAGGGACAGACAAAGAGAGACAGGGACAGAGAGAGAGAGAGAGAGAGACAGGGACAGACAAAGAGAGACAGGGACAGAGAGAGAGAGAGAGAGAGAGAGACAGGGACAGAGAGAGAGAGAGAGAGAGAGACAGGGACAGACAGAGAGAGACAGGGACAGAGAGAGAGATAGAGAGAGAGACAGGGACAGAGAGAGAGAGACAGACAGGGACAGAGAGAGAGAGACAGACAAGGACAGAGAGACAGGGACAGAGAGAGAGACAGACAGGTACAACGAGAGAGGGGCAGAGTGACAGAGACAGAGAGACAGGGACAGAGAGAGAGAGAGAGAGAGAGAGAGACAGGGACAGAGAGAGAGAGAGAGAGAGAGACAGGGACAGAGATACATGGACAGAGAGAGAGAGAGACAGAGAGACAGGGACAGAGAGACAGGGGCAGAGAGACAGGGACACAGAGAGAGAGAGAGAGACAGAGAGACAGGGACAGAGAGAGAGAGAGAGAGAAACAGAGAGAGAGAGACAGCGAGAGAAACAGAGAGAGAGAGAGAGTGAAAAAGCGAGAGAGAGAGACAGACAGAGAGACGGACAGAGAGAGAGAAAAAGAGAGAAAGTGACAGGGGGAGAGAGAGATAGAGGGAGATGGGGACAGGGACAGAGGGACAGAGAGAGAGAGAGAGAGAGAGAAAGAGACAGGGGGAGAGAGAGATAGAGGGAGATGGGGACAGGGACAGAGGGACAGAGAGAGAGATATTAAATACTAGATGTAAATGTGCTTATTTACATGAATAATTTTCTTACAACAACCATTCGAAATACAGATAGACCCAGAGCTGGAGACTGAAAGAACAGCTTCTATTTCTCCACAGAAGCAAAACACGGCAGGTGCTGGGACCTGAATACAAACAGAAAATGCTCAGCAGGTCTAACAGCGTCTGTGGAGAAATATTCCTTCTGAGACCGTGTGACTCTTCTTCACAGCTAAAGGGATAGAAATGTGAGGGGTTCTGTGCTGTGGAAATAGGGAGAGTGTCAGGTGGAGAGAGAGGGCTGGTCAGAATAGGTTAGAGGGCAGGAGGGATTAAATGATAAAGATGGAGGCAGTGGTTAGTGACAGGATCAAGACTAAAGCAATGGTCCAGGCCAACGTTTATACTGTGTCTTTCGTTTAGTAAAATACCCCAGGTCCAGCATCAAACCGAGCAGAGGCTAAGACCAGAAGCTGTTCCAAGGGGTATCCCAGAGGAGGAGTGTGAGTTAGAGAGGCGGAGAGGATTAGGGAGGGAATTCCAGGGCTTAGGGGCCCAGGCAGCTGATGGCAGAGCCACCGATGGGGATGTACAAGAGGCCCGAGTGAGAACAGCACAGATACCTGGGAGGGAAAGGCCAGCGGGAGAGGGAAAACTAGAAAGAGGATGTGAAAATCCAGCTGCTGCTTGATCAGGAGCCAGTGGAGGTCAGTGAAGACAGGGCTGCTCAGAGGTAAGGCCTGGGCCTGAGTGGGGATCGCGTTCCACTACCCGAAGAGTGGGTGAGGATGTCAGTGTGTCCCGAATAGGCAGTGACTGACCGCAGGCAGGACTCGCCCTGACACTTGGGGGGACACCCCAACTTAAAGAGGGCGTCTCCCCAGCCCGGACAGCAACAGCAACTGCAGTGGACAGCTGGAGAATGCAGTGAGATGCTGGGGAAATGCAGTGGGTTGCTGGGGGAATGCATTGGGCTGCTGGGGGAATGCAGTGAGCTGCTGGGGGAATGCAGTGGGCTGCTGGAGAATGCAGTGAACTGATGGGGGAATACAGTGAACTGATGGGTGAAATGCAGTGGGCTACTGGGGAAAATGCAGTGAGCTACTGGGGGAATGCAGTGAGCTACTGGGGGAATGCAGTGAGCTACTGGGGGAATGCAGTGAGCTACTGGGGGAATGCAGTGAGCTACTGGGGGAATGCAGTGAACTAATGGGGAAAATGCAGTGAGCTACTGGGGGAATGCAGTGAGCTACTGGGGGAATGCAGTGAGCTACTGGGGGAATGCAGTGAGCTACTGGGGGAATGCAGTGAACTAATGGGGAAAATGCAGTGGGCTGCTGGGGAAATGCAGTGGACATAGAAACATAGAAAATAGGAGCAGGAGTAGGCCATTCGGCCCTTCGAGCCTGCTCCCTCATTCATTATGATCATGGCTGATCATTCAACTCAATAGCCTGTTCCCGCTTTCTCCCCATACCCTTTGATCCCTTTCGCCCCAAGAGCTATATCTAACTCCTTCCTGAAAACATACAATGTTCTGGTCTCACCTACTTTCTGTGGTGGTGAATTCCACAGGCTCACCATAGGGATAGGCCAGAAAATTATAGACCGGTCAGTCTGGCTTTGGTGGTGTGAAAATGATTGGAAATTATTCTGAGAGACAGGATAAAGTGTCACTTAGAAAGACACGGATTGATCAGGGACAGTCAGATTGTGTCCTATTAACTTGATTGAATTTTTTAAGGAAGTAACAAGGAGGACTGGTGAGGGTAGTGCAGTGGACGTTGTCTACATGGAATTTAGGAAGATATTTGACAAGGTCCCAGGTGGCAGACTGGTCAGGAAAGTGAGATCCCATGGGATACAGGGGAAGGTGGTGAGTTGGGTCCACAATTGGCTCAGTGACAGGAAGCAAAGGGTAATGGTCGATGGATGTTTCTGCGAATGGAGAACGGTTTCCAGTGGTGTTACACAGGGCTCAGTGTTGGGGCCATTGCTGTTTGTTGTATATGTTAATGATTTAGGCTTAAATGTGGGAGACATGATTGGGAAATTTGCAAAACTGGCCGTATGGTTGATAGTGAAAAGGATAGTGAAGAGGGTAGTAAAGAGGGTAGTGAAAAGGATAGTGAAGAGGATAGTGAAGGGGATAGTGAAGAGGATAGTGAAGAGGTTAGTGAAGAGTATAGTGATGAGGATAGTGAAGAGGGTACTGAAGAGTATAGTGAAGAGGATAGTGAAGAGGATAATGAGGAGGGTAGTGAAGAGGATAGTGAAGATGGTAGTGAAGAGAATAGTGAAGAGGATAGTGAAGAAAGTAGTGAAGAGGCTAGTGAAGAGGCTAGTGAAGAGGGTAGTGAAGAGGATAGTGAAGAGGATAGTGAAGAGGGTAGTGAAGAGGATAGTGAAGAGGGTAGTGAAGAGAATAGTGAAGAGGATAGTGAAGAAAGTAGTGAAGAGGCTAGTGAAGAGGGTAGTGAAGAGGATAGTGAAGAGGATAGTGAAGAGGGTAGTGAAGAGGATAGTGAAGAGGGTAGTGAAGAGGGTAGAGAAGAGGGTAGTGAGGAGTGTAGTGAAGAGGGTAGTGAAGAGGATAGTGAAGAAGATAGTGAAGAGGGTAGTGGAGGGTAGTGAAGAGGATAGTGAAGAGGATAGTGAAGAGGATAGTGAAGGGGATAGTGTAGAGGATAGTGAAGAGGGTAGTGAAGAGGATAGTGAAGAGGGTAGTGAAGAGGGTAATGAAGAGGATAGTGAAGAGGGTAGTGAAGAGGATAGTGAAGAGGATAGTGAAGAGGGTAGTGAAGTGGATAGTGAGGAGTGTAGTGAAGAGGATAGTGAAGAGGGTAGTGAAGAGGGTAGTGAAGAGGATAGTGAGGAGGGTAGTGAAGAGGATAGTGAAGAGGGTAGTGAAGAGGGTAGTGAAGTGGATAGTGAGGAGTGTAGTGAAGAGGATAGTGAAGAGGGTAGTGAAGAGGATAGTGAGGAGGGTAGTGAAGAGGGTAGTGAAGAGGGTAGTGAAGAGGGTAGTGAAGAGGATAGTGAAGAGGATAGTGAAGAGGGTAGTGAAGTGGATAGTGAGGAGTGTAGTGAAGAGGATAGTGAAGAATATAGTGAAGAGGATAGTGAAGAGGGCAGTGAAGTGGATAGTGAGGAGTGTAGTGAAGAGGATAGTGAAGAGGGTAGTGAAGAGGATAGTGAGGAGGGTAGTGAAGAGGGTAGTGAAGAGGGTAGTGAAGAGGATAGTGAAGAGGATAGTGAAGAGGGTAGTGAAGTGGATAGTGAGGAGTGTAGTGAAGAGGATAGTGAAGAATATAGTGAAGAGGATAGTGAAGAGGGTAGTGAAGTGGATAGTGAGGAGTGTAGTGAAGAGGATAGTGAAGAGGGTAGCGAAGAGGGTAGTGAAGAGGATAGTGAGGAGGGTAGTGAAGAGGATAGTGAAGAGGGTAGTGAAGAGGGTAGTGAAGAGGATAGTGAAGAGGATAGTGAAGAGGGTAGTGAAGTGGATAGTGAGGAGTGTAGTGAAGAGGATAGTGAAGAATATAGTGAAGAGGATAGTGAAGAGGGCAGTGAAGTGGATAGCTGTCAACTCCAGAATGATATCAATGGTTTGGTTGAGTGGGTGGAGAAGTGGGAAATGGAATTCAATCTGGAAAAGTGTGAAGTAATACATTTGGGGAGGGCAAACAAAGCAAGGGAATACTCAATAAAGGACAGGATATTGAGAGGGACTGAGGAAGTGAGAGATCTCCACAGGTCCCGGAAGGTGGCTGGGCAGATTATTTTAATTCATTCACGGGATGTGGGCTTCGCTGGCTGGGCCCAGCATTTATTGCCCATCCCTAGTTGCCCTTGAGAAGGTGGTGGTGAGCTGCCTTCTTGAACCGCTGCAGTCCATGTGGTGTAGGTACACCCACAGTGCTGTTAGGGAGGGAGTTCCAGGATTTTGACCCAGTGACAGTGAAGGAACTGTGATATATTTCCAAGTCAGGATGGTGAGCGACTTGGAGGGAAACTTCCAGGTGGTGGTGTTCCCATCTATCTGCTGCCCTTGTTCTTCTAGATGGTAGTGGTCGTGAGTTTGGAAGGTGCTGTCTAAGGAGCCTTGGTGAGTTCCTGCAGTGCATCTTGTAGATGGTACACACACTGCTGTTACTGTGCGTCGGTGTTGGAGGGAGTGAATGTTTGTGGATGTGGTACCAATCAAGCGGTTGCTTTGTCCTGGATGGTGTCAAGCTTCTTGAGTGTTGTGGGAGCTGCACTCATCCAGGCAAGTGGGGAGTATTCCATCACACTCCTGACTTGTGCCTTGTAGATGGTGGACAGGCTTTGGGGAGTCAGGAGGTGAGTTACTCATCACAGGATTCCCAGTCACTGACCTGCTCTTGTAGCCACAGTATTTATATGGCTAGTCCAGTTCAGTCTCTGGTCAATGGTAACCCCCAGGATGTTGATAGTGGGGGATTCAGTGATGGTAATGCCATTGAATGTCAAGGGGAAATGGTTGGATTCTCTCTTGTTGGAGATGATCATTGCCTGGCACTTGTGTGGCACGAATGTTACTTGCCACTTGTCAGTCCAAGCCTGGATATTGTCCAGGTCTTGCTGCATTTGGACATGGACTGCTTCAGTATCTGAGGAGTTGCGAATGGTGCTGAACATTGTGCAATCATCAGCGAACATCCCCACTTCTGACCTTATGATGGAAGAAAGGTCATTGATGAAGCAGCTGAAGATGGTTGGGCCGAGGACACTACCCTGAGGAACTCCTGCAGTGATGTCCTGGAGCTGAGATGACTGACCTCCAACAACCACAACCATCTCCCTTTGTGCTAGGTATGACTCCAACCAGTGGAGAGTTTTCCCCCTGATTCCAATTTACTCCAGTTTTGCTGGGGCTCCTTGATGCCACACTCGGTCAAATGCTGCCTTGATGTCAAGGACAGTCACTCTCACCTCACCTCGGGAGTTCAGCTCTTTTGTCCATGTTTGAGCCAAGGCTGTAATGAGGTCAGGAGCTGAGTGGCCCTGGCAGAACCCAAACTGGGCGTCAGTGAGCAGGTTATTGCTAAGCAAGTGCCACTTGATAGCACAGTTGATGACCCCTTCCATCACTTTACTGATGATGGAGAGTAGACTGATGGGTCAGTAATTGGTTGGGTTGGATTTGTCCTGCTTTTTGTGTACAGGACATACCTGGGCAATTTTCCACATAGCCGGGTAGATGCCAGTGTTGTAGCTGTACTGGAACAGCTTGGCTAGGGACACGGCAAGTTCTGCAGCACAAGTCTTCAGTACTATTGTCGGAATATTGTCAGGGCCCATAGTCTTTGCAGTATCCAGTGGATAAGGTGGTAAAGAGAGCATATGGAATGCTTTCCTTTATTGGGTGAGGTATAGAATGGAAAAGCAGGGAGGTTATGATGGAACTGTATAAAACGCGGGTTAGGCCACAGCTGGAATTTTGTGTCCCGTTCCGGTCACCACATTACAGGACAGAACTGCTCCGGAGAGAGACAGAGGAGATTTACAAGAATGTTGCCAGGGCTTGAAAATCGCAGCTATGAGGAGAGATGGGGATAGACTCGGGTTGTTCTCCTTCGAACAGAGAGGCTGAGGGGTGAGCTAATCGAGGTGTAGAAATTGATGAGGGGCCGAGATAGGGTAGACAGGAAAGGCTGAGGGGTCAGTTACCAGGGGACACAGCTTTAAGGGGATTGATGGAAGGATTAGAGGGAAATACCTTTCCATCCAGAGGGTGGTGGGCCTCTGGAATTCACTGTCTAAACTGGTGGCTGAGGCAGAAACGCCCAACTCATGTAAAAGGCACCTGGACCCGCATCTGAAACACTGGAACCCGCAAGGGCTGTGGACCAGGGGCTGGAAATGAGCGGCTAGTTTCTGTTATCTCTCTTTGGCTGTGCAGGCACGATGGGCTGAATGGCCTCTTTCTGCACCATAACTGTTGTGAGGTTCCTCACCGATGTTGGTTGAGATGTTGACATCAATGCTTATATCGGGCACTGCCTGGCTGCGTAGTGATGCCACACAGGTGTAGGTGGCAGAGTCGGAGAATCTCATGTCGATGATGTCCAGACTAGTGGATCCAGGCTGGAATTCCTGGTCGTTTTTGGAGATGATGATCCTGTTGGTGGGTTTGAGGGGTCTTCCGTTTTTGTACCAGCTGTAGGTGAGTTCCTCCTGAGGGACCGCGTCCACCTGGCATGAAACCTTCACCTCCCGGTTCAACTGGATCTTCTCATCATCGTGGAATGTGTCCGGAGTGATCCAGAATCTTCCATTAGAGAGAGCTGGAAAACACATGATACTCAATCACCCAGAATCACTGTAACCGGCACTAACCAGACCGGGCTCGGTTACACTGTAACCGGCACTAACCAGACCGGGCTCGGTTACACTGTAACCGGCACTGACCAGACCGGGCTCGGTTACACTGTAACCGGCACTGACCAGACCGGGTTCAGTCACACTGTAACCGGCACTGACCAGACCGGGTTCAGTCACACTGTAACCGGCACTGACCAGACCGGGCTCGGTTACACTGTAACTGGCACTGACCAGACCGGGTTCAGTCACACTGTAACCGGCACTGACCAGACCGGGCTCGGTTACACTGTAACCAGCACTGACCAGACCGGGCTCGGTTACACTGTAACCGGCACTGACCAGACCGGGTTCAGTCACACTGTAACCGGCACTGACCAGACCGGGTTCAGTCACACTGTAACCGGCACTGACCAGACCGGGCTCGGTTACACTGTAACTGGCACTGACCAGACCGGGTTCAGTCACACTGTAACCGGCACTGACCAGACCGGGCTCGGTTACACTGTAACCGGCACTAACCAGACCAGGCTCGGTCACACTGTAACCGGCACTGACCAGACCAGGCTCGGTTACACTGTAAGCGGCACTAACCAGACCGGGCTCGGTCACACTGTAACCAGCACTAACCAGACAGGGCTCAGTTACACTGTAACCGGCACTAACCAGACCGGGCTCGGTTACACTGTAACCGGCACTAACCAGACCGGGCTCGGTTAAGCTGTAACCAGCACTAACCAGACCGGGCTCGGTGAAACTGTAACAGGCACTGACCAGACCGGGCTCAGTCACACTGTAACCGGCACTAACCAGACCGGGCTCGGTTACACTGTAACCGGCACTAACCAGACCGGGATCGGTTACACTGTAACCGGCACTAACCAGACCGGGCTCGGTTACACTGTAACCGGCACTAACCAGACCGGGCTCGGTTACACTGTAACCGGCACTAACCAGACCAGGCTCGGTTAAACTGTAACCGGCTCTAACCAGACTGGGCTCGGTGAAACTGTAACAGGCACTAACCAGACCGGGTTCGGTCAGACTGTAACCGGCACTGACCACACCGGGCTCGGTTAAACTGTAACCGGCACTAACCAGACCGGGCTCGGTCACACTGTAACCGGCACTAACCAGACCGGGTTCGGTGAAACTGTAACAGGCACTGACCAGACCGGGCTCGGTCACACTGTAACGGCACTAACCAGAACGGGCTCAGTTAAACTGTAACCGGCACTGACCAGACCGGGTTCGGTCAGACTGTAACCGGCACTGACCATACCGGACTTGGTTAAACTGTAACTGGCACTAACCAGACCGTGCTCGGTTACACTGTAACCAGCACTAACCAGACCGGGCTCGGTTAAACTGTAACCGGCACTAACCAGACCGGGCTCGGTCACACTGTAATCGGCACTAACCAGACTGGTCTCGGTTAAACTGTAACTGGCACTGACCAGACCGGGTTCGGTTACACTGTAACCGGAACTAACCAGACCGGGCACAGTCACACTGTAACTGGCACTGACCAGACCGTGCTCGGTTACACTGTAACCAGCACTAACCAGACCGGGCTTGGTCACACTGTAAACGGCACTTACCAGACCGGGCTCGGTCACACTGTAACTGGCACTAACCAGACTGGGCTCAGTTACACTGTAACCGGCAATAACCAGACCGGGCTTGGTCACACTGTAACCGGCACTAACCAGACCAGGCACAGTCACACTGTAACCGGCACTGACCAGAACGGACTCAGTTACACTGTAACCAGCACCAACCAGACCGGGCTCGGTTAAACTGTAACCGGCACTAAACAGACCAGGCTCGGTTAAACTGTAACCGGCACTAACCAGACAGGGCTCGGTTACACTTTAACCGGCACTGACCAGACCGGGTTCGGTCACACTGTAACCGGAACTAACCAGACCGGGCTCGGTTAAACTGTAACCGGCACTAACCAGACCGGGCTCGGTTAAACTGTAACCGGAACTAACCAGACCAGGCTCGGTTAAACTGTAACCGGCACTAACCAGACAGGGCTCGGTTACACTGTAACCAGCACTAACCAGACCGAGCTTGGTCACACTGTAACCGGCACTAACCAGACCGGGTTCAGTCACACTGTAATTGGCACTAACCAGACTGGGCTCAGTTACACTGTAACCGGCACTAGCCAGACTGGGCTCGGTTACACTGTAACCAGCACTAACCAGACCGGGCTCGGTCACACTGTAATTGGCACTAACCAGACTGGGCTCAGTTAAACTGTAACCGGCACTAACCAGACTGGGCTCGGTTAAACTGCAACCGGCACTGACCAGAACGGGTTCGGTTACACCGTAACCAGCACTGACCAGACCGGGCTCGGACACACTG